>NW_026928145.1:0-32378 GCF_032062105.1 Saccostrea cuccullata | reverse complement strand
AAGAAAATGAAGAAATTACTGTCAGAAAACGAAAGAGTGGCTAATAAAGATTCTCAAAGAAAACGGATGAATGAAGGTGCCTGTGCTATCGATGTGGACGAATTGGAATGGGCGCAATCAAAGCAAAAGTTTGAGAGAATTTAAACTCTTGTTATCCATCATAAATACAGTCAAAGAATAAACAATTTTGGGGGAAATAAAACAATCTTGTTTCTGTTATAAAAGATTAGTGATCAGAAAATTAATACTAAATAAATGAATAAAAATAATGTACATGTATTATAGTAAAATTTCATATTTGCATTATTATTACCGGTTATTCAAACCTAATGGCAACATCCACTGAAAAATTGGTATTGTATACATCATTACTATCAGTATCTGATATACGGAAAACAACAGCCTAAAAATTACAAAGTCTTTCAAAATTAACACATCTTTATTTTAATCAATATCTTAAATTAACACATTTCATCTTGCAACATACTGAATTAAAATATCCTTAAAACAGAACAAAGACTTACAGAATAGTGTATTAAACTACAGTTTATACTAATAAACCTATTTCTGAGCAATATTTGCATATTATAATACCGGTAATATAAGTCATGTGAATTATGATTTGTATTCTCTCTACAAGTGTTTAATCCATAGTAATACATGGAGTCAAGCTAACAGATCCTAATAATTGAACAAGTTTAATATTCGAATTTTTTTAAACAAAATATATATTGAGCAGAAAAAAGTATAATTTTTTGCATATTTACATTAAGCACAATTAAATAGCAATGACAGAATTTACATCATTAAAGTGCACTTTTAAAAGCTTTTACGGATACAGAAAACAGGTATCTGAAGCATGGTTAGTTACTGATTTTTCACAATGATCTCTTGATAGTGACATGTACAAGTTTCTCTTGATAGTGACATGTACAAGTTAATTTCTTCTGGAAGTAAGCTTATATAATTTACATGGATATATTTGAACTCTTAGAAATAACTCTAAGGTTCTGCAAAACATACAACAGTATAGAGGGTTTTCACAAAGAAGGTTATACAATAAATATCACAATTTCGGCTCTTTGTGTCCTTTATCATGACAGGCACATTTAAAGTTAACTTATGGTAAAAATTATCTCACTGGATCTGTCCACCCATTGAAGGCTCCACCAACAACCTTTGTAGTTATCCAATGAGTTCAAATTCTTCGTCTGTATCAAGCCCTTCAACCATAGTAAATCCTGCAGAAATAGAAAACAAACCATCAACCTTAGAAATAACCTGCATGTCTTAGGCTACTGCTAATGCTCAGAGAAAGAAGTTGGAAAGATTAGTCTACTTTTAAGTTGAGGACTATGACTTGTCCAAAGTATACTGTTATGATTAAGAATGGAGCAGACGATACAACAAAGATACTTTGCTCTTACAAGTTTTTTTTATGTCCATCCATAATTTTTTTTAACTTTCCCCATGACCAGTGAATCAAAGAATTAAGAAAACACAGTCACTCTAAATAATTATTTATAGTTGAACAAGAGGCCCACGGGCCTTATAGGTCACCTGAGCATTCTGCAACAACTTTCCAGTTATTGAATTTGATTCATGTTTTAAGCCAGATGCTATATGGCATTCACAATTTTGAAAGAGGCACCATTGATCATCATAACTTACACTTAGCAGTTGCTTAGCTTGGTTTATTGATATGAAAATGTCCAATAATAAGTTCATAGGATCTTCATGAACGTTTCATGAACATTTCATGAATAAAATTCATGAAAAATTCAAGGAAATTCATTACCGGTATTCATGATCACCTCGCAGGGGTACTGAATACCCATACGCAAGGTAGGGGAACAAAAATGCATTCCAACTAAGTAATATTCAGCAATAATCAGTAGTGACACTGTGAAATAAACCCCTGACCCTAGGTCTACACATTGCACAAATTTTAAAAAGGCACCCTTAAAAAAAAATATCAAATAAATGTTTTATAAATAGAAAGGAGCAGATTTCAAACAATTAATTCATTTTCAGTATATAAGTAGAGCCCCACCCCTTCCCTGACCCTGGGGCCTTGAAATTAACAATTCTGCAGGATTATTGCCCTTGCTCATCATAACTATATAGGTAGTTCATCTGCTTCATACCCAGAGACAGAGAAGAAAATTTTCAAAGATTTAATGTATTTTCACTATATAATCAATAGAGCCCCCCCCCCCCAACACCAGAACCCCTGACCCTGGGACCATAAAATTCACAATTTTGGTAAAAGCATGTTTGCTCATCATAACTATGCACTTAGTTAGTTTATTTAATACCTAGGAGCAGAGAAAAAGATTTTCAAAGAATTCATGAATTTTTACTATATAATCTATAGAGCCCCGCCCTAACACCAGAACCCCTGACCCTGGGACCATAAAATTCACAATTTTGGTAAAGGCACTCTTGCTCAGTATAACTATGCACTTAGTTAGTTTATTTAATACCTAGGAGCAGAGAAGAAGATTTTCAAAGAATTCATGTATTTTTACAATATAATCTATAGAGCCCCCCCCCACACCAGAACCCTTGACCCGGGACCATAAAATTCATAATTTTGGTAGAGGCACTCTTGCTCATTATAACTATGCACTTAGTTAGTTTATTTAATACCTAGGAGGGAGCAGAGAAGATTTTCAAAGAATTTGTGTATTTTCACTATATAATCAATAGAGCCCCCCCCCCCCCCCACACCAGAACTCTTGACCCTGGGGCCATAAAATTCACAATTTTGGTAAAGGCACTCATGCTCATCATACCTATGCACTTAGT
The DNA here is from genome assembly GCF_032062105.1 of Saccostrea cuccullata. Classification (NCBI taxonomy): domain Eukaryota; kingdom Metazoa; phylum Mollusca; class Bivalvia; order Ostreida; family Ostreidae; genus Saccostrea; species Saccostrea cuccullata. The sequence continues at coordinate 29,567 of NW_026928145.1, read as the reverse complement.
TAGTTTATTTAATATCTAGGAGCAGAGAAGAAGATTTTCAAAGATTTCATGTATTTTTACTATATAATCTATAGAGCCCCCCCCCCCCCCAACACCAGAACCCTTGACCCTGGGGCCATAAAATTCACTATTTTGATAGAGGCACTCTTGCTCATCATAATTATGCACTTAGTTAGTTTATTTAATACCCAGGAGCAGAGAAGAAGATTTTCAAAGAAATCATGTATTTTCCTGTATATAATCAATAGAGCCCCGCCCTAACACCTGAACCCCTGACCCTGGGGCCAAAAAATTCACAATTTTGGTAGAGGCACTCTTGCTCATCATAACTATCTACTTAGTTGGCTTATTTAATACCCAGGAGCAGTGAAGAAGATTTTCAAAGAAATAATGCATTTTCACTATATACTTATTTAGCCCTGCCCTAGCACTAGAACCCCTGACCCCAGGGCCATGAATTTCACAATTTTGGTAGAGGACTCAATGCTGATTACAATCATGCAAACAGTTTGACTGCTTGATGGTCAGGAGTAAAGAAGAAGATTTTTAAAGATTGCATTAATTTTAGTGGTTTTGGCCCCATCCCTCAGGCCCCAGGGGGGCAGGGATCATGAAATTCACAATTTTTGTTCCCCTTCACCCATAGATGCTTTGTGCCAAATTTGGTTAAAATTGGTTCAGTGGTTGCAGAGAAGAAGCTGAAAATGTTCAAAAGTTTACGAACAACGTACGACGAACGACGACAGACGAAAACGGATAGCAATAGGTCACCTGAGTTTACTCAGGTGACCTAAAAATCTCAATTAGAATCCTTGATATATAAATGCTTGTTCCTATATTCATCTACTTGGAATTTGTGATGTTACTAAATGTTTTGATATGTAAATATTTTTTGATTACCTTTCGTGTTGCACAAGCTGACTGGGCAGTGTATGGTCACATGGGATCACCTTACCTATTGCACTAGCTGACTGGACAGAGTATGGTCCACATGGGATCACCTTACCTATTGCACTAGCTGACTGGGCAGTGTATGGTCCACATGGGATCACTTTACTTATTGCGCAGTAGCTGGACGGGCAGCGTTTGGTCCACATGGGATCACATTACCTGTTGTACTAGCTGACTGGATAGTGTATGGTCCACATGGGATCACATTACCTAATGCACTAGCTGACTGGGCAGTATATGGTCCACGTGAGATCACTTTACTTACAGCACTAGCTGACTGGGTAGTGTATGGTCCACATGGGATCACCTTACCTATTGCACTAGCTGACTGGGCAGTGTATGGTCCACATGGGATCACCTTACCTATTGCACTAGCTGACTGGGTAGTGTATGGTCCACATGGGATCACCTTACCTAATGCACTAGCTGACTGGACAGTGTATAGTCCACATGTGATCACCTTAAATACCTATTGCACTAGCTGACTGGGCAGTGTATGGTCCACATGGGATCACTTTACCTGTTGCACTAGCTGGATGGGCAGTATATGGTCCACATACAATCACCTTACCTATTGCACTAGCTGACTGAGCAGTGTATGGTCCACATAGGATCACATTAACTATTGCACTAGATGACTGGGCAGTGTAGGATTCATATGGGATCACATTACCTGTTGCACTAGCGGACTGGGCAGTATATGGTTCATATGGGATCACATTACCTGTTGCACTAGCTGGGCAGTGTATCTTACCTGTTGCACTGGCTGACTGGGCAGTATATGGTTCATACGGAGGCCAGTGATGGGGTCTATCTTTGTACAGTTCAAACATGGGGTTTTTACTGGAGCTGACAACAAACTTCTGAACACTCTGTGTGAGATCATCAAACTCTTTTTCTGTTCCACAGTAAAAACCCTGAATAAACAAAAAATAAATGGCTTTAAGTTTTAACTATCATGTTGAAATTATTTTAGCAATCCTTATACTGTTTCTTTCAATATTTTGCAAGTATTCTACGTGTTTTTTCATCTAGTTCACTATACATGTACTAGTCTACACACAGCTGCAGAGTGAAATTGAAAGTATACTACTTTACACATTTGCATTTAATTATTCAGCTCAAAATCTAATTGATGGGAAACATTTTATGGGTTAATTAATTTAACTTATGGGGAAAAAAATTCAGAAATATTTCTCCTATAATGGATATACAATTCAGCTGATCCAAAACAAGACCTACACAATTCAGCTGATCTGAAACAAGCATGCATAATTCAGTTGATCCAAAACAAGTCATACATAATTCAGCTGATCCAATACAAGTCATACCAAATACATGTGACAAAATTTAAGATTGTTCAATTTTTCAATAGTAAAACCATGTACATGTAGTAAAACAAAAATACAGCAAATTAATGTATATATAGTGAAGTTTTCTATCCAAGACAAAACTCTGAAAAATTTCTTGTAAAACTTCAAGATTATAAGGAACTCGGACAAAACATATTTATGGGTATGCCTTTATACCAGTGCTATAGAAGGATCTAAATCCATGACATTCATTGTGGAAGGGAAGGGACAGTGGTAGCTGTCATCGGGGAAGTCTGGGCTGTCTAGGTCCTCCCAGGGCTGCGTAGTGTGGGGGTCAAGGTAAATCAGTTTATCCCCTAAAAATAACAAAACGTTTTTGTTGTAGAATCTCAGAATCAAGAACTTATGTACTTTTGGAGTTTTAAAAAAATATTTTCTTATTTGTGTGATGGAGCTGTCGAAGGTAAAAACGTTTTCAAACAAATTTGAGACTAGAGACATGAAAAATGTACAAGAAATCTAACAGAACTTAGAATACATAAATACATGTATATGCTCACCCATATAACCAACAAACCAGTGGGCATGGTTTGGTTTGCCTCCAATGATACCCACACTCTGTGGAAAACTTAAACAAGCCTGAAATTTAGAAGGTAGTATTTATTTAGACTTAATTACTTAATTATCTTCAAGAACATTTTGTAAATGGTTTTCTTTCAAAGAAATTCTTTACAATTGAATAAATCAATTTATAGATGATTTCCCTTTGTGGTGGCAATATTTAATTTTAATAAATATATATTACCCGGTAAATATGCATTCTTCATAAAAGAAGATCGAGTTATAGTAAAGTAAAAAGAAAACTTTAAATGTACCTTTAAACTATGCACATAAACTGAATTAATTTCAGTCAATCCAAGTCGTAATGGAATTACAAGTAAAAGTGGGTTCCAACTTTTGACATTCACTGTATTTTGTTTGTTTTTGTTTTGGTTCTGGGAATTTTGACTAGAACTTTTGCTTTGTCCCGTGGCAGCAGAATTATGTTTTAATTGTCTAACTCCAATTATATCACAGTCACTTTGTTCATTTCCTTTACAAACACTCCCTGAAATAAAAACAGTTTGTGTCTAAAATTGGTCATGATGACATATTGTATTTTTCTTTGACAATAGTTTTAAAGGAACATGTTCATCAATTATTTGAACATCCAACAATTCTAAGATTTGAATTTTAGTTCTTTTATCTGCCACAATAAAAACTGCAGTTTACCCATGATATACAAGGTGACAAGAAATACATGTATGTTACATATTTCAGATCTAATCATTCAAAAACATGTAACGCAAGTCAAGAAAATATTAAAACACATAAAGAATTTTATTTGAAAAAAAGCATGTGATACTTACATAAAAGTAAGAAAACTGATTGCTTTAATTATTTGTAGAGAACCTACTGATATCATTTTCTATAGCAGTATTGTAGTTAACCTACTGATATCATGTTCTATAACAGTGTTGTAGATAACCTACTGATATCATTTTCTATAACATTGTTGTAGATAACCTACTGATATCATTTTCTATAGCACTGTTGTAAATAACCTACTGATATCATGTTCTATAACAGTGTTGTAGATACCTACTGAATCATTTTCTATAACATTGTTGTATATAACCTACTGATATCATTCTCTATAACAATGTTGTAGATAACCTACTGATAACATTCTCTATAATATTGTTGTAAATAACCTACTGATATCATTTTCTATAACAGTGTTGTAGATAACCTACTGATATCATTTTCTATAACAGTGTTTTGTAAATAACCTACTGATATCATTTTTCTATAACATTGTTGTTTATAATCTACTGATCATTTTCTATAACAGTGTTGTAGATAACCTACTGAATCATTTTCTATAACATTGTTGTAAATAACCTACTGATAACATTGATTCTCTGTAACATTGTTGTAAATAACCTACTGATATCATTTTCTATAACAGTGTTGTAAATAACCTACTGATATTCTCTATAACAGTGTTGTAAATAACCTACTGATAACATTGATTCTCTGTAATATTGTTGTAAATAACCTACTGATATCATTTTCTATAACAGTGTTGGGATAACCTACTGATATCATTCTCTATAACAGTGTTGTCCATGGCTATATGAATCACAACAGAACTCCACTCATCATACACAGCTAACTTCCTATTCAAAGAAAGAACAGATTCACTTAGGAAATGTACATAAATGTAATATATAGTACATTGTAATATATTTCTAAAAATTTTTTAAATTATAAAATAATTAATTTTATTATCAATTTAATGGCTAATTTCAAGCAAACTTTAAAGGAAAAGAAGTGACTGAATTTACGCATAATCATACATTCAAAGTGCAGCAGTTCTTCAGAAAAAGTCTTAAATGTGAAAAGTTTACAAATGTATGGATGGAAAGATGGATGGATAGATGTTGAACAACTCATGATCAGAAAAGCTCACTTGAGTTTTTCAGCTCAGGTGAGCTAAAAGAAATGTTGAGACTTTCAAATCATATAGATATAAAACTTGGTTATAACAAAGTCAATGGGACCTATGAAATTACTTTGCTATGTCCTTAATCCTTTATATCCATATAAGAAATTATTTAAATCTATAAAGCTGGGGATCGAAAATAACTTCGCTATATCCATGCATGAATTCGCAATATCAGTGTTCCTAGTAAACAAGTTTTGGTTTATCCACTGTATTCGATAAAAATATGAATGCTTAGTAATAACAATGTTCAACTTTTTATGCTTTAAGGTACACACTTAGACCTCATATTGATAATTTTTATGTCTTACTTTAAAACTTGAGCCACTGTGTTTGGTCCAAACCAAGATCCAACTTGTTTACCTTCAGAAACTCCCATGGATGCTATAGCATAAGAAATTAAGATAATACCTCTTCTTTAACATGATGCATGCATATTTTTTTTTTCGAATTGTATTTATCCATTTTCTAAACTGTACAAATCAAACAAAAAAAATGTGAATTTTAAACAATTTGAAGAATAAAAGCATTAATTATTACAGAAAACTACATGCTCACCTATTTGTTGAATGGAGTAATTTGCACTTTTCTTGTCAGCAAACATTTGTAGAACTCTTTTGTATCTTTCATCATGGCAGTGTGGATTCCATCTCCAATCTGCATTAAATTAAAGTTTGTCTTAAATTTTTGTGTCAAGACAACTACAATGTCAACAACCCATTCATCTTTTCCTTCGTTGATCTTTTAATAAATTTAATATGTGATGTACCCGGTGTGTGAAGGCCTACAGAACCAGAAATAGATCTTTAAGATTACCGTTAAGATGTAATATGGTGTAATAAGAAAAGTAGATGTAAACCTCTCCCTAGGTGCCTGACCACCAGAGCCTGGGCAAGCATCATCTGTCCACACCGTAACATACATCCCCATCCCCCATCTGAGGTTGGACCTGTCCCACCTAGAAATACATTATTTAGTTAAATCCATGAACTTCATTAGAAAGTTGCTGATTGAATCCAAATTTCCAAGTGAATTAAAGATACTCTCTGTACATTATTGAACATACACTAATAAACATTTCAGCTTCTTTCTTTCATGTATAATTGGAATTTTCTCATTAATACATATCAAATGAACTCCTTGAAGACATAATACACATCATTTTATATCACTAGCATTCTAACAGTTAGCTGCAGATCTGTAGCTCTCCGAAAAAAATATTGATAGACCGGAGAGCTACAGTGCCACCAATTGAAAAAACTGTATATTTATTGCGCACAAAAAAATGCAATTTATTTTTCCATGTTTTTAAAACTGCAATCTCAAAATATTACTAATCATATGTTCCTAACACATTCTTTCGCTGTTTCCAAAACCAAACTTTCCTCATAATTGTTGTTAATAGTCCTCCTGATCCTGATATTGTAGTCATCGAACATTTCGTTTATTTATACTGCCATTTTGGTTTCAAAGATACTTAGTAATTCGGTCCAATATGCTTCGTTCATATGTCAACTACAAGAGTAATTGATAAAGGAGAGAGGAATTTTTTGGAATCTTCCCTTTTTTGCAGTTGAGGTAAGAATTTGGAAGAATTAATCAAGAACCGAGCGCATTTTTTTGTGCGCAATAAATATACAGTTTTTTCAATGGGTGGCACTGTAGCTCTCTGGTCTATCAATATTTTTTTCGGAGAGCTACAGATCTGCAGCTATCTAACAGTAGTTCTTTTGAGTGTCAGTCAAGGCCATCATTCAGAAACCATACTTAACTTAATGAAGAATCAATACATCATTTGAACATAACTACTGTATACCGTTGTTTTTATTTGCCCTGTCTTATTTTCACCCTTTAACACTTGCAAACAAATCCGTACGATTCTAAATACATACAGTTGCAGTTCTTTGAAAGAAATTATACTGTGTTCTTTTTATTTTGCCCATTTAAAATCTGTCCACCCATAAGCGTGCAAAAAGAATCAAAATAAAACGGGCCAAAAATTCCCTGTATACAGAATTTACCAATGGCTGGGAAGTTTTTCCTATAAGTACACCATATCCTGGATAGAAAATCTTTCTTTAAGTCATCCCTGTCTGCAATATAAGGTAAAGTATTCTTACTTCCTCTTGTAATCAATTAAATTATTTACAGTTATATGATGAAATAGTCACAGTCAACAAATATAATTACAGTGTATATATTGTGGTCAAATGTGATATCAAATGAAAAAAAAAAAAATGAAAATTCTATCTTACCATATAAAGCACTGTACTTTATGCCCAGAAGATACACTGGTTCCTCTGTCAATGGAAAATCACTGTATCCAAGGGCAGCACTCTCATAGGTCAGTGTACAAGTACCTACTATAGTGTATACAGAAATAAGAATTAGGGTTTACCATTTGGATCTGTAAGATATATATCACAATTTTGTTTTTGTAAATATACATGTGTATATTTAAAAAAAAAATCTCCCATGGTTTTTGGTTAAAATATGATCTTTACCTAATGCACAACAAGTTGGATAAAAATTCATATCTAACAACAAATCGTGTGCAATTCTTTTTATCAAATTAAAATTTTTAACATCCTGGTAGCTGAATTTCTACAAAGAGAGGGAATATATAACATCTGGTTCACAGTTGTCTGAAAGTCAGTCAACATAATGGGTCTCAACAGCTAAGTGGTAACAGTGGCAAAGTATTTCAGAGGCTGAGGGTTTCACACATTTAGAAAAATTTAGAAAACGGGGCAAGAACTTGTGAATTTCATATACTGTCCTTCACCAGTTTATACTTTGTAATACTCAGAATATGTAGCCATATACCTATATGCCAGTATTGAGTATATGCATCCCTGATACAATGTGCTTCTGCATATTATCTACAGTGTGACGTACTGTATCATTTTTATTGCGTGGACCCTGAGGTCCACGCAGTAAATATATAAGCGAGGCTAAACCGGATGCTATGGGCAAATGACAGGCTACGCATGCGCGATAATGCTAGAGAGTTCGCTCCTTAGGTAACTTGCCCTTAGAATAATTCCCCCTATTCGAATTAGAATACGCCAATCATTGTCAGATTGTGCTTTTAAATCCGTATATCGCAATCTATTCATTGGCGGATCCGAATTTCTCTCTTATAGGCCTACATATACTTTTATATACAAACTAAACATTGATTCTATGGTACAGGCATTTTAAAAAGTAGGAAGAGCTTGCAGTAAACATGTAGATACATGTTACTTCACACCTTGAAAATAAAACGTCATTCAACTAATAGTTCTAGCTTTTTAAGATAAAACAAGTTTTCACCGGCATTAGTTTTGTGCATCAAAACTCGCAAAATAATTTAATACTCCAGCAATCCAAATTCCGTTTGATAGAGGTCTGTAGCAACGGCTTTTAATGTGTATGTGTTTGGGGGGGGGGGGGGGGGCTCCGACGAAAAAAATTGCGTGCTACAGAGCTGTGCTGAACCATCAGATCTCTATTTTTCTTCTGTATAAATCTAAATCAGGTGTCAAGTCCCATGCAGCCATTATTGGTAACATGTATCAAAATAGCCCGATTTTTTAAACAGACAAAACTTAAATGCCGCTAATCGGAGAAAATATTTAACAATTTTGCTTTGAGACTATCATTCATAAGTAGGCAGATCATTGTAGAGAAAATGTGAACAAACCAACATGAATATTCCCTACACCTAGAGATTTTCTTAAATTGGATTTCGGTTAGAAAAACATGCATTTGGTCCACGTATTGCAGTCCTTTTTTAAAGGACAGCAACTTGTATAGACTTTAGATTAAAAAAAATGATAGTCACACTTTCATGAAATATTTATTATATGAGCATATCTTACGTGGAATGTTATATAATAAACCTCATACATGTACAATGCTTAATTACTCTGAGAGTTCAAAAGTAATATCAAGTATAGATACAATGGATAAAGGTCTACATACACAGATGATTATATCATAATTCATAAAAATAGAAAACACCCACAAAGTATCTCGTCTGCCCTAAAGAAGTTTTTATATCATAGCAAGCTAAGGATTGTTAAACACTCGTCAATTTCTTTAAACTTTGATTTCATGAAATTACCATCATTGGTCATGTCCATAGCCTTCTGTGAATGTGAGTCTGCGACTCAGTCCATCTTTGTTGGAAAGAGTTGGACCAAACACCCGAGAAAACCGAAAGGATGTCAACATTAAACTGGTTGTAAAATCTTCCCGAACGATTGGGTGAGTCTAGAGAAATCCCGAAAGACTGGGGACCAGTTTACAATTTCCTATCATAAAGAGAAAATTTTTCGCATATAACAACAAGGTATCCTTAAAACCTTACAGGTAAAATAGATAAATTTATCTTCACATTATTACAAATATCAAGTATTACATCACAATGTCTTTTTTCTTTTGTTAAATTGCTCATTCGACTTATGCTAAGCCCTTAAACGTGACCTGAAATCTTGGACATTTCCCGCCGAAACTTAAACATTGGGATGTAAAAGCAGTTGCTGATGCTGGATCTTTACATACTGTTTTTAAAGTTCTTAATGGTAATAACACGTCTTAACATCAAGAGTATGTTAAGCTTACAATATCTCTAATTATCAGTACATATATGTATAATTATTTCTTAGACAGGTAACCAGGTCCAGTACATGCAATCACTGTAGACCCTTTTCCTATGTCATATTTTGCCTTGGAGTTATTCCCCTTAGCCCCCAGATTGTAGGGCAACATTTCCAGATCCTTTCATTATTCAACCAAGTTCAATTTGTTATATTGGTTACTGAGGTAAAGATAACACTATTTTTCTTTTAATATACGTTTGTTAAAGCCTCTATTAATTCATGATTATAAGATTATAAATATTTTCCACCATATATTTTTGGCATGCATGTTTAAAATTGGTTGCACAAAGAGGTAAATTCACTACTTTGCCCTACAAGATGGTGGCTATAAGGGAAATCTTAAGCAAAATGTGTCATAGGAAAAGGGTCTATAGATTTAGCTACGTAGGTAGAATTATACCTACATAGCTTTAATTACCTACCACAGGTAGCTTTATTTAGCTATTTCAATGTAACTTTTCAAAATTTTTCTTTTTATTAAAAAGAGACAAAAAATCGCAATTAAATACTATCCTTATTTATACTAAGGAGGTTTAAAAAAACAATCTAAAGCAGAGATAGTTTATACAATAATTGCTGTGTTTGGACGATTTAGAGCAAAACATGTAATTCCATTGTTTGGTTAACTGTCTTCTCTCATGCGTATGATGAGGCATTGCTGAGTATGATTTCCTCACATTAAGCTGAATAATTACCGACCTACTGTAAATCACTTTTTATTCGCGAGAACTTTATTTTCGCGTAATTACACGAGACAATATGTTCGCAAAAAATTAATTCTTGCGTATTAAAGTTTTCCTTACGATTATATAGAGGAATAACAACTATTCGTGAGAATAATGTCTCGCTAACAAAGACTAAAAGACAATCTCGCGAAAATAAGGTGTCGCGAAAATTTAGTGATCTACAGTATTATCTTGTTAACCTGAACTTGACTTCTTTGTCTTTTCATTCAAGGAGTAACTGTTCTAACTGTCATACATAGCCCCAAAACTTTTAGAACTTTGATTGAATTGCACAGAAAAAGACATTTTAAGAGGGATTTTTTCATGAATTGTTTTCAGATGAGTTCAAAGTTTAAAATGATGGCTGCATCATAATGATATTTTCTGCACCCTGAGAAAAATGCTTTTTTATAGAAATTAATTGATTTGGTAGTTAAATAAAGCTACCTCAGGTGGGTAAATAAAGCTAATCAAGCTACGTAGCTACTAGTGATTGTACTAGGCCTGGTAACATTTCCTTACCATGTTTATAGTGTATTATATTAGGCGCGGTCCTAGACTAGAGTGATCACCTGAAATTTTATATAAATCAGCCAAATATCGAAAAATTCAACCCCATCTATATACATAAAAATGTATTTATATATAGAGGGGGTAAAATTTTTCGATATTTGGCTTATTGAGCACCAAGTTGATAAAAATTCAGGTGCCTGTGGAGTGATATAATCTCTCAAGAATGTGATATTCTCTCTTTGGTCATGTTAGTGGAGGACTTAATATAAACAGTACATATTCAACGTTTTTTTTTCTTGTATTGGATATAGACAAAGAATTATCTTGAGCCATAAAAGAAAATCTATGTGAGAAGTCTGCATTGTTGCATGGGAATCTTAATTGGAACTTAAAGCCAGAAATTTCAAAACATTTATCGTGCTATTCTTTTTATTGCATCTTTATCAACATATAACTACTTGAAGGAAAATGAAGTAAAACAAGCTAATTCAGAGAATTCGTGTCCCCCGCTTAGGGAAAAAGTCGGATCCCCCTGACTGAATTTGTAGAATTATTAAAAGTATACATGTATACTGAAGCAAATAAAATACATGTATGTCAATATGTATATAAAGATTTGATTGCTTATTCTTTTATTATGTGTATAGAAGATTCTTTTATGTGGAATATTCATCACACTGTAATGATGATTTTATAACCTCATAAATTTTTCATTTCACATGCTGAATACTATCATTTAGTTTAAAAAAAAAAGAAAAGTATTTAAAAAAAAAAAAAAAAAAAAGGAACAATCGAGATTCGATCGACCTCTCACATGTGAAGCGAGAGACACACCTCTAGACCACGGAATCGCTTTTACATGAAGTCAAGTATATGCAGAACTGAAGTCACATACATGTATATATTCATGTTCGGTATTCTCAAAATTTTACACAATCCATGGTGTTTGATTTATTTAGCCTTTATTAAACAGTTCTAATATATGTAATAAGATCATAAAGTCCGCCGAGGACCTGTTTTATACGCAATAACTCTCCTCATGCCCCTGTGCTAAAAATAGCGACATGTAATACTATAAATACTAATAAAACAAACGAGGCGGGGCACTTTGAGAGGGGTGAGAGAGGTCCTAGGGAGTTTTGATATAAAATTATATTGCATAAACTCAAAATCTTCTTGAAATATCGCCCGGAAATGATAGTGTTACACACAGACAGAATGTATAAATTTACGACCTTGAACTTTGACCTTTTGACCTCAAAATCAATAGGGTTCTTCATTAGGCCACAGGGATATCTCAAATGGTTCTAGAGATATCGTGTGGAAACGAAAGTGCTATAACAGACAGAATTTGCTTATTAATGACCTTGACCTTTGACCTTTTGACCTCAAAATCAATAGGGATCTTCTTTAGTCCATAGGGAGTTGCTATGCTAAATTTCATTGCAAAAGCTCAAAGGGTTCTCGAGATATCGTGTGGAAACGAAAGTGTTACGGACAGACAGAAAGACGGACGGACGGATGGACGGACAAACCCAAATTAATATCCCCCACTTTTCATGCGGGGGACAATAAAAAGGTGAAAATATTGCATGCAACTGCAATAAAAAAAATAAAATTATTGTACCTGGTAATTATTACTTTACGAAATAAATAAGAGGCCCACAAGTGGATATTTGTAATATCCACTTGTGGGCCTCTTATTTATATATTAAGGTGCCACTGCAGGTAATATCATATTACCTGCAGTGGCACCTTGATATATGTGCCTATAAGTTTTCAACACAACAAATTAAATTGTTAGGGTAAAGAAAAGTGAAGAGTAATTGAGAAAATACCAGTAACATTAAAATAAAAAGTAAGAGAATAACTATTTTCTCATTTGATTTTTTAATCCTTAACATGGTTCCTGCTGATGTACGGTAATTGTTGCCTATGCAAATTCAGTTTAATAGACATACTATTAAAATGACTGTTTGTCAATTTCAGATGCAGGCTTCTAAGGGTCGGGGTAGAGGGGTTTTAGCTCTTCTGAACTGTAAGACTCCATTAAGGAAACCCAAGGCCTTTCAGATTGAGACGAGTAGTGTTCACTGTGACATTGATACCATCACCTCCCCAGAAATCAAGTACACATCTTGTGAGTACAGGATGATGGTTACAACTCAAATAGAAGTCGATAGTTTAGAAAAATGATAACTATTTTACATGGTTTATGTATGAAATTGAATGTATTACTAAGCACTGATCAATGTCTTGTAAGCTATTAAGGTGTCTGGTATTTTTTTGTATGGTTATATGTTAGATTTGTAGCGTTTAGGACAGTGGTTTGAAAAAGTAGAATACACTTTGTTGGAAGGAATACATGTATAAGTTAACTTTTTAGCAAAATATAGACATGAATTTATGAAAATGCTCATTTTATTTGGTTATAGTTTTTAGCTCACCTGAGCCAAAGGCTCAAGTGAGCTTTTCTGATTAAAATTTGTCCGTTGTCTGTCGTTGTCGTTGTCGTCGTCGTCGGCGTTGTCGTTGTTGTAACTTTTCACATTTTCATATTCTTCTCAAGAACCACTGGGCCAATTTCAACCAATCTTGCTACAAAGTATCCTTGGGTAAAGGGGATTCAAGTTTCTTCAAATGAAGGGCCAAGCCCTTTTCCAAGGGGAGATAATTATGAATTAGAGAAAAATTAATGACATTTTTAAAAAATCTTCTTCTCAAGAACCACTGGTCCCGGAAAGATGAAACTCATGTGGAATCATCCTCAGGTAGCGTAGATTCAAGTTTGTTCAAATCATGACCCCCGGGGTCTTTTTCTCAAGAACCACTGGTCCCGGAAAGATGAAACTCATGTGGAATCATCCTCAGGTAGTGTAGATTCAAGTTTGTTCAAATCATGACCCCCGGGGGTAGGGTGGGGCCAAAATGGCCGATCAAATTTTTACATAGGAATATATAGGAAAAATCTTTAAAAATCTTCTTCTCAAGAACCACTGGGCCAGGAAAGATTAAACTCATATGGAATCATCCTCAGGTAGTGTAGATTCAAGTTTGTTCAAATCATGACCCCCAGGGGTAGGGTGGGGCCAAAACGGCCAATAAAAGTTTTACATAGGAATATATAGGAAAAATCTTTAAAAATCTTCTTCTCAAGAACCACTAGACCAGGAAAGATGAAACTCATGTGAAATCTTCTTCAGGTAGAGTAGATTCAAGATTGTTCAAATCATGACCCCCTGGGTTAGGGTGGGGCCAAAATGGCCGATCAAAGTTTTACATAGGAATATATAAGGAAAATCTTAAAAAATCTTCTTCTCAAGAATCACTGGACCAGGAAAGATGAAACTCATGTGGAATCATCCCCAGGTAGTGTAGATTCAAGTTTGTTCAAATCATGACCCCCTGGGGGTAGAGTGGGGCCAAATGGCCGATAAAAGTTTTACATTGGAATACCCATGGAAACCTTTAAAAATCTTCTTTTCAAGTACTCTAAAGCCATGCTTAGTGATATTTATAGGGAATCATCCTCAGGTAGTGTAGATTCAAGTTTGTTCAAATCATGAACCCCTGGGGGGTTAAAATTCAAGACCCCCCCCCCCCCTCAGTAAACTTTTAGTTCTGATCTGATGTGTGCTTTTTCCTAGCCAATTGCTCAGGTGAGCGATGTGGCCCCTGGGCCTCTTCTTATATATGTCATAACTCTTGTATTAATTGTTTTACAGCGTGGGCAGATTGTGAGACAGACACTGGGGAGGGATTTAGGGAGGGACAGAGCCTGATGGTCAAATTCACCTACAACGCTAATCAGGATACCCCTCTAGACGAACCTGAATTGTCTGTCAGACAGAAAGACGATGTCATCTTCATCAAGTACAACCCACAGAACAAGATGTGGTGTAAAGTACGATTAGGGAGAAATGAAGGTTATGTCCCCTCGTCATACCTCATTGTGAGTATTAAACGAATCAAGTTTTGATTTTAAAAAGTTGTGTGAATTTTATATTTTTTTGTGCAACAGCTGCAACATTAATTTCTAATCTAGCAAAGACATGTGTTTACACCATCAAATAGTGGTTCCCAACAAAAATATTTATGATTATGTAAAGGTTGCTAAATGGTGGATATTTATTGCAAGTGAATAAAAGTTGGTTTACAGTAAATTCAGAGTTTCTGTAATTTTAATCACTTCTGATCTATTTTTATAAAATAATTTTTTTGGAAGAGATATTGAAAACTTTAAGCTTTTTTGGTACTTGCATTAAGAGTCTTACCATGAGGATTGTTTATCTAAGGAATATATATTCAACAGTGTTCTGATGCCACAAATGTGAAGTAAAAGGAGATCAATTCATTTTATTTTCATTCTTTTAAATTTAGTCTACAGAGCAAAATGACAGATTACCATGGTTGAAATCCCCCGCTGCAATACGCACACACACACACACACACACACACACACACACACACACACACACACAATACCACAAACCACAAGAAAAAGGTGAGTTTTATTTGCATCTAATATATTTTCTTTTAACTTTAACTAAGGATGCACATTACCGACTTGCTTCATATGCTGGAAATCCAGTCAAAGTGCCCCCTAATAAAACCGTCCCGGTCAAAGCGTCCCCTGATTTTGGTCAAAATGCCCCCTGATTTTGGTCAAAATGCCCCCTCATTTTGGTCAAAGCGCCCCTATAGAATTTTACAGCAAAATGATGTTACAAAACCACCCCCAAATATTGGTCGAAGCATCCCCTGATTTTAGTCAATGCGTCCCTTGATTTTAGTCAAAGCGCCCCCTTACATTTTTTTCTTAGAAAAAAATCGTCTGGGAACCGTCCCCAAGTAATGGTCAAAACCTCCTCAATTTTGGTCAAAGCATCCCCTGAGTTTTGGTCAAGGCGCCCCTTAATATGTTACGGAATGAAACTGTTTTATATTTATAACATTATTGTTTTGCAGTTACCTAAAAAAGTAAAAAAATATATTTTTTTTATTATTTTTTATGTTACGGAATAAAACTGTTTTGTATTCATAATATTATCATTGTTTTGCGGTTACCTAAAAAAGTAAAAAAAAATACATTAAGGGGCACTTTGACCAAAACCAGGGGACGCTTGGCCCATTTCTTGGGTACAGTAAAGATTTGTTTACATGTATATAAAGATAATTTTTTCTATGAAAATATGTTAGGGGACGCTTTGACAAAAATCAGGGGGCGCTTTGACTAAAATCACAGGACGCTTTGACCAATATTTGGGGGCGGTATTTTTTCTATAAAAATATGTTAGGGGGGGGGGGCGCTTTGACCAAAATCATGGGGCGCTTTGACTAAAATCAGGGGACGCTTTGACCGGGACGTTTTTCTTAGGGGGAACTTTGACTGGCTCCGGTATGCTGCATCTGACCTACATTTTCTAGGTGTGTGACCACATAAAAGTTCCTAGAGCAGGTCTCATTCAAAGTACATGTAATTAGTCGTGTATTGATCAAACTTGCATGGATGAGACATGCTGTATACTATATGACTTGCTACGGATTCATAATCTGACACAATTTTCGGGGTACCTGTGAAGGATTTGGAAACAAGTTCATACTAAAATAATTATATGCTCTTTGTTGATCAAACTTTCTTGGATGACACATAAGTATGCACACTACCAGGCTTGTTTCGGATGCTGGATCTGGCCTACGTTTTGTGAATAAGTGCATGTGAAGTGACCAGGTTAATGTTTTTAGAGCTGGTCTCGTTTCCAAGTTACTATAAGCCCTATGTTGATCAAACTTTCGGGGATGATACATCTAACTTACGGATGCATGCTTGGTGCTGAATTAGACATTTATTATCCAGATGAGTGACCAGTTGACAATTTTGGAGCAGTTTCTCTTTAAAGTGACTATATGCCCTATATGTGTATGTTTGATGCTCAATACATTTAAGACTTGATTTTTCACCTTCAGTGTCATAACAGTATTGTAATATTGATTATTCTGATATTTTGACAGTTGAATACAAGCCATATAAATCAGCTTATGCTAGAGAGACCCCTAAAGAGGCAGAGCCTGCCACCAGTTATAGATGTGATGTCTGCTGTAAAGACTTCAATGGACCTCAGCCATATACCATGCATATGAAAAGCAAGGCCCACAAAGAGGAAGTGGAGGCCCAAGAAGGGTATTAAAATGTGTGAAGGGGCCCCAGAAAGGGTAGATAAGAAGTTAAGAATTATGAGATTATATTTTGAACAAGACATATCAAGAAAAATATCTCAGGTGGATGTTACTGTGGTTCTCAGGTTATGACCTAATCATGCTAATGATATTGTCGGAGCAACATGAACTAAACAAATTTTTTTACAATTTAGTTTTGTCATGTAAGATTTTTGCCCTCATTTTGTCTGTACTGGATAGGAAGAAAATTTACAAAAGTAACAATAAGCAGTAAAAGAAATTTTACGCATTTATACCCCTTGCTTTTCAAGTGAAGTGTCTGTACATCTGTAATGTTTTGGGGTAGCCATCCCTTATCTGCATATTTTACTGATTAAGTGAGACTTTCATTCATCTTCTTTATTATTGTTCACCTAATTTTTGCTTTTTAGTTAGACATATATTGTGGGATTCCCATAACAAAAAAGGACACTGCCTTTCTTTCTCCGATATTGGAGTAGTCACCCTTTTTGTGAAATATTTCAAGACTTTTAGGAATGTTTCATATTTCTCATAAAAGTAAGTGATCTTCTTTTATTCCTATTATATAAACTGATGGGTTTGGAAATTAAATTTGAATATTTTTTTTTAAATGGTTTTTTATATTTGTTGAACATGTTCGTTCTTAAAGAGTTGTAATGAATATGACTATGTTAAATTTTGTATACACTAGAAGAACATCTAACATGTTGAGAGAAATACCGGGGTAAGATATGTATTAGAAAGCTTAGTGAATATTTCTAGGCAAGAATTTATGGTTATATACTGTTACCGAGTACCTGGTAGCTACTGAGTCTTTTCAATTCCATGGAATCTGCATGCTTGCTCAAATGTGGCTCTGTGATTATTCAGTAGTTGGGAAAATATTTGGAGTATGACTATCTTCAACACATCTCTCATATTTTCATACAAACAAGGAGCACAGTATTAAAGATAGTAAATGTAATTAAAAGGTGTGAAAATTGATATGTGTGATGAAATTAAAGGGGATATTTAGTAGGCCAGTTATTGAAAGATAATTTCATAAATGAAATTTTTATAATTTATAATGAAGTTTGTCAGAGTATGTATAAATAGGGCCATTGCTCAGGGTAGAAATTCTGATCTTTTTTTTGTCTCCATAATACATGTAATGGTGCTGTAGATCAACCACATGTATTAGAAAAATTAATCAGTATACTACAGAGCTCCCATCCCATACAATTTTGGAGTAAAGCTTATGGTTTCAGTATCTGAAATATGCCTTACAATTTATCGTTTTATCCTTATGATCTCCCTTATGCTCATTTAAAGTTTGAAATAACAAAATATTCTCATATCTGTCCAGTTTCTGTTTTCATTATTAGTGTAAAAAATCATAGTCCTTACAGTGCTTACTTGTATTTTTATACGCCCGTCTTAAGACGGGACGTATTATGTTGAAGGCTTCATGTCCGTCTGTCTGTCCGTCCGTCTGTTAGCTTTTCTCATGTCTCGTGTCCGGCTCATAACTTGAATACTATAAGGCCTAGAGTTATCAAACTTTGTCAGCTGATACATCTTGGCTAGAAGGTGTGTCGCACACAAAAAGTAGGCCGCTCTGTCCTATAATTAAAAAGTTATAGCCAAATATGGAAAAATCCTGTCCGGTCCATAACTAGAAAATATTAGACTTAGAATCATCAAACTTGGCCACTTCATGCATCTTAGGTAGAAGGTGTGTCGTGACCTATTTCAAGGTCACTGTGACCTTTAATTAAAGTGAAATTTTAAAAAAAAATGTCTTTTTTTCTCTTCATTTACACACTCCAAAAAATGTAAAAGTATTGCACTATCCTTATTAGAAAAATGTTAAATCAAGAAAATACTTATTTTTTTTAGCATATTCTTGACAGCAATCTATAACAAATGTTATGTATGTTAAAGAAATTCCACCACTCCCATATGAGTTTAATTATCAAGCACTGGTCAAGAAGAATTTTGATAACGGAAAATTGCATGTCAAATTAGAGAGAGAAATTAATGAGTTTAGTGTGAGGAAGAGCATCGGTGCTATCTATATCCCTTGAGTATTGGGCCAAATGGGTAATCCTGTTGGATTAAAAATAGCTCTTATTGGCTAGCATAAGTTTTAAAATGAATTTGATGAGAAGTAAATAAAACTAATTTGATTTTGCATAATAAACTATTTTGATATTACATAATATTATGAACTTTAAAAAACTAATTTTATGGGAGTGGGGTGGAATCAGCATGTCCATATGAATTGCATATTAAAACCTGTCTGCCATTAAATCTAACAAAAAAATCATTGAGGTTTTACATGTTTTAAACATGCTTTGTGGTAGATAGTGCAGATCCAATAATCTCTTGGGAGTAATGAGTAGACAAGCATCCAGTTAAAGATTAATTAATGTGTTCAATGTAGCAAGGCTATAGCTGTCTCAATCATTTCTTCAGAGCATTATCTTAACTGACAGTGTATCCTTTGGGAATTAGACAGAAGAACTGTTGGTCATTTTATATTTGATGGCCAGCCTTTTATTTTCAAAATTAATTAGGTATAGATTAAGTTGTTAAGACTAATTTGGTTTTGTTTAATATGATAGGCATTTTGGCAAGGTCTAACACAACCAGTATAGAAATCTATGAATGATGCAATATATGTTATAATTAATGCCTACACCACAGGAGATGGATAAACAAATTTTTAAGGAGTTGAAAAATCATGGAAATCTAAAATCAAGGTTGACATGATTTTCTTGCACTTTTAATTGTTTAAGATAATTGTAATTTTTTGACGGGCGTATCATGCTGTGGCGTGGCACTTTATTGTTTGTTTGTTTGTTGTTTTTTTTTTCATAAACCTGCCACCTAAGTCATTGCAGACAGTCAATTGCTAATAAAGTTGAGCATCCCCTTGCATTGAACATATGTATAAATCAAGACAGCATTTGACACGAATCCAGATGCAAATTACATCATTTCTGTTTTTCTTAATTTAGGTGTTAGGGGATGATAAGTGTATGTAATATTAAAATGAACAAAATGGAAAAATATTGAGGAAGGGGGGGGGGGGGCTGCATTATTTCTTAGAAGTGTTAATTTTAAGAGGACAGCTCTGTATGCAGGCTCTGAAAACAAACCTATTATTAAATATTATAAACAGTAATGTGTTCAAATTTCAAACAAGGACAGATCTGTCTCTTATGTTATCATGACATTCCAAAGACCCATTATCATTACTTACCATACTCCTAATCATTTTCATACTCTGAAAATAATTTCATTTGTTTTGTGGTCATATGTTGTCCTTCATTCCAATATTTTTTTTAGTACCCTCACATTTTTACAATGATGATGTTCACATTCAAAGGCCTTCTGAATCAATAGTTTAGCAACAAAGATGTTGTCTTGTTTTGGTGTAATATTGTACATGTACAATTATCATTTATCAACATTTATTGTTTTTTCAAAGAGGTATGATGCTTCAAGCCTAGTTCCTCGAATTCCATGTCTTCTTCATCAATGTGATTTGATGTGAAAATAGCCTCCACAGTTATGTTACATCAAGTACATAACTTTAGACTTATTTAGACAAATGATTTAACTACTTTTGTGAAGAATACTATTCTTTAGCTGATTTTTAGAATGATCTCTTGAAACAAAATTTAGTTCCGTCAAATACATGTATTTCCTAAAAATTCTTAATTTTTTTGTATTTTATGGAATGATATTTTTTTTAGATAGCTAGATCAGATTTGGTAGATTATGAATCACACAAACAGTTTTGAAATGTGTCTATGTTACGATATAGAACATTCCAACCATGTTATCATTGAATTCAATGGAAGTAAATGTATAGACATTTGTACTAATCTTTTATTCATTATACTGAAAGATGAAAATTTGAATCATTTCTTTTTGTTTGTAGCAAAATGTTTCTTTGAGGAATACTCTGAATTATTTTTACATGATAAGCATGTAATACTTTTGTTTGTTCCATTTTTAAGTAGTATACAAGTTTGTATATTTTTTAATTCCAATAGCACATTTTGTTGTAGAATAGATTAAAAAAGAAAGTACATTTTCAGTTAAGAAATTTTCTAATAAATTTTATAAAATTCATTTTAGATACTTTTATGTTGATTGATTGATTAATAGTATTTTAACGCCAAAGGTAATTTTATAAAAATCAAGAATTTTGTAAAGCAATGTCATATATTCTTAAACACAATAAGCTTAACAAAGATCTTACTGTGGGAATATTGCCTGGTACATGTATCTTAACAGGTACAAAGATGTGCAAACTGAAGTGGTAAAATATTTATTTGAAGGAAACATTTTGTCTTTTTTCATAGAGCGTCATTTGTTACATGATGACGCACCTATTTCTTAGCATTATATGTCGCAATGTTTTAGGACACCTTACCATCTGTGACCTACACGTTTTGCTGTTGGGAATCAGTGAGAGTTGAAGACTTTTCCCTAAATTCCACATATTGAAATGTATATGTAGTTATAAGCTCACTTGAGCTTTAGGCTTATGAGAGCTTTTCTGATCAATATTTTTTCAGTTGTCTGTTATTGTCAACTTTTCACATTTTCATCTTCTTTTCCAGAATCACTGTGTCAATTTCAACAAAACTTTACACAGAGTATCCTTGGGTGAAGGGGATTCTCTCTTCTTAGGGGGAAATAGTCAAGTAGCAGTGAAAATTTGGTGGTATCTTCTCAAGAACCACTGAGCCAAAAAAGTTGAAAGTTATATGAAATACTTCCTCTTATAGTGTAGAAATTTGTTCAATTCATGACTCCTAAAACTGCAATTTGTCAAAATTCTGGTACCTTGATGCACACTTATATGGTAGATTTTCTATTTGAATATAAAAAAAATATTTGCTTATATTATATAGCAAAAATGCATAAATGCTTTGGAAATATTCTCTGCTCCTCGATGTCAAAAAACAAACTAATTGAAAGTTTTGGTAAGCAAAGGTCCTATTCCAAAAATATGTTGCACCAAGGTCAGGGGCTCCTGTGAGGTTGGAACTACTCTGATTACTCACAGTATATCGTGAAAATGAATTGTTTCTCAGAATCCTCTGCTTCGCTCACACTAGATTTTAATCTTTTCCATACCCTTTGAATGGTTGGAGCTATGGCTTTTAAATTTTAAATGAGCATTCCTTCTGAAAAGAACTTCCTTTGGTACCTACATATTGAACTTAACCCACTTTGGCAAAACTTAACCTTGTTCATAACTTTTGAACAGTTTGTAACTAGGTTTCATACTTTGATACAGCTTTTACAAGAACTTTCCTTTGGTTTGCAGAACTCTCTTACATTTAACGCAGTTCACAAATCATCATTCCAAATGTCATTGTCCTGATTCAAAGTTTACCATCAGTCTCAAGTTTTCTAAATATGGGACTTTAAAGCTTAAGAAGATAACTATGCATGGAACTTCAGTGATAATGAAAGTTAAATGCCCTTTGTATCTAGAAGTCATTAGTCTTGTTTAGCATCGACCAATTTTTTTTTCTTTTGCTTCGTGAATAAAACATGACTGTAACAGAATCTATTTTTTAAATGCAAAATCGTGATTTGTCACTTTCATGCAAGCTTTAAAAAAATCATTTTTGAATCACATTGCAAATTGGCAAAAGAACGTATTGTTTTCATTTTTTAAAGGACCATCTAATGAGATACTGACCTTGAATACAAAGTTTCGTGACAGTCTTTAAATCTCTAAATAAAAAGAAATACTGGATCTGTAAAACATTGTAGGCCTAAAGATGTCTTAGAAAAGACAAATTGAAATTATTTTCTTTAACCAAAATTTTTAAATAGTTCTATTGTTCTTGAGTTGCGGGTTTATTGACCGCAGTGATGGAAGGGATGTTGGTCTTTTTTCAATTTAATTTTATATATTTTTATATATTTATTCATGAAATTAAAAAATATAAATATAAAACACGTTATGAGAGAATCTGTATTTTATAAAGACGGAACAGTAATTTTCTTTCACGAAATGTTATTTTAAAAAAAAACACCACTTGTGATTTCACTTTCGCTTCCAACTTCACGTATGCGCACGGAACTAAAAGGAGAGGGGGTCCGAACACCCTAAAATTTCCAAAGTTAAAAGCTTATATGTAAAAATGTCATATTAAGTAAATTGACACCCCCTCGGTAATCGCATTTTATTATAAAATTGGTAAGAAGATCCGTGTATATAAAGAAAATGGACTCAAGAAAGTTCATTTTGTCATGTATTCAAGTCGATGTGAATCCCCACCACCACCCGCACTGAAAAAAATGATACTTGGTCTGCACCTTGTGTATGTGCATTTACTGTAAAAACAGCATAAATGTATGAAAGGTTCACTTAATAAAATTTTCTTGAGCTTTATTTAGTAAATCAATAACATCTTAAAGATTCCAATGCTTCAACAGTGAAATAATTTCTTTGATACTCGATCACAATATATCGTGCTAAAGCTCAAACCCTTTTTAATATTAAAAGAGTATTTAAAATCTTTGATATTTTTTAAATGTTAAATTAACTACTGGTTTGCTCGGCACGATTCCGTGAACGATTTTGGACAAAAATAGCGTTAGCCAAAAATAGACTTGGCGATTAACTATACATGTAATACTAATGTAAGCGAGACAAAATATCACTTGAATTATTTTCAAAAAGAAAGAGCGTGCACTGAAGATATTCATCTAATTTTTTCGTAGAAACTAGAATTCCGCACCTCATTACGATATCATGAAGGATTAATTAAAAATAAAATATACAGGATCCCCCAACATTTGTTGTTAAATATAATATTTATTTAACGAGTTGTGTGTGTGTGTGTGTGATTTTATCCCCGAGCATTGGCGTTCAAAACACGACGAGTTGGATAAAAATCATATCCAACCACAAACTATGGGATATTTTTTTATCCCATGTCTTATACATCACAGACTATAATTTTTTTTTTATAAATGTTTTTATTTTAAGAAATACTTCATTTTACTTCATCACTCTCAGTCGCATCCCATTGTGAAGTAACAACTGTGTGATGTAAAAAAAAATTCCGATAATCGCGATAATCACGGAATAAAGAGGTTAAATTTTTATTTCATTTTACGAGATGTTGTAGGGAGTTATGGTATAAAATTTAATTAAAAACCTCAAAAGCATCTTGAGATATCACCCGAAGATGGAATTTACTACAATGAAGCGCATTGAAGTGGTAAAATTTTCCATTTGGATGACACGTTCCGAGTCATGTTTTGAACGTCAATTATAACATAATGACACGCCCATTTCTACAGAAACGAGAAAGCAATATTCGTTGCAATGTTTTAGGACAACCCACTTTCCGCGTTAAGCAACATTAGTTACACTGAAATGAAGACTTTTAAATAAAAAAGAACTGAATATAGAGTCCTCTTTTCTGTAAAACAAGCACTGCAACGAATGAATTTGTACATAATTATGATTTTATCATGTTTATTAATGTTAGCATAACACAACTATCAGTCGAACACGTGCTTACTCGGTATTTATGTAGAACGTCAATTTGATTGGTTATTATATTTATAGAATACCTGTTCTACAGGTATTCGATTGAAGCATTTGACCGATTTTTCCTTTCTAAAGAAATGAGCGTGTATAAAGAAAGCTCAAAACGTTCTATCAAAACGGAAAATTTACCACTTCAGTGCGCTTCATTGTATCTTGACATTTGGACTTCGAAATACATAGGGGCCTTCTTTAAGTCAAATGGAGTTGTGGTATAAAATATCATTGCAAAAGCTCAAATGTCTCTCGAGATATCGCATGGAAACGAAAGTATTGAAACAGAATTTTTATCCCCCCCCCTTCAAAGAAGGGAGAGCATATTGCTTTGCTGCTGTCTGTCGGTATGTCGGTCCATTTAGTTTCCGTTCATTTTCTTCACAACCGTTGTACGTACTGAAATGAAATTTGTTATACAGGTACATGTATATCAGATGAATATCTAGGTCAAGTTCTGTTTTGAATATGATTGCGCTATTTTTGACAGAGTTATGCCCCTTGGACTTAAAAAAATCAAATTATTTGCAGTTTCTGTTCATTTTTTTCAGAGAGGTTGCACATACTGAAATGAAATTTAGTATACAGATTTTTCAGATGAATATCTAGGGCAAGTTCTGTTTTGGGTACGATCGCACCATTTCTGACAGAGTTATGCCCCTTGGACTTCGAAAAATTCCAATTATTTGCAGTTTCCGTCCATTTTTTTCAGAGAGGTTGCACATACTGAAATGAAATTTAGTATACAGATTAATCAGATGAATATCTAGGCCAAGTTCTGTTTTGGGTACGATCACACCATTTCTGACAGAGTTATGTCCCTTCGGACTTGGAAAAATTCTAATTTTGGGGGGGAGGGGGGCATAAGTGTTTTACAAACATCTCTTGTTTAAGACCTTGTCATTTTGATAGACAGAACTACAGGCGGACGGACAGACAGACCGAAATTAATATCCCCCTCTTTCAGCGGCGGACAATAACCCCTCAAAACAATCAGATATTATAATAATTTTAAAAAGTACATTTCCATTTTGTCTGTGTACATGCATGTACATCTGTATCTATGCAAATGACATTGAACCTCCTAGCCAAAATTTAGGCTCATTAAGGAGTAGGGAGTTGAAATTCATAATATGAATTTCTCTTTTAGAATAGCATTTTCCTGTATAAAGTAAAAACGACGCGGACGAAAAGAGTCCCAGGGTTTACGGGCAACCACGGCATAAACCCTTTCCAGTATTCATTCTCTCACGATTTCCTTTTTAAAAGTATTTAAATTTCACCAAGGCATGAACTAATGTCATGACTGGGTGTTCGTTACTTAGCGCACTAGTCTTATATTTACCTTAGAAAGAGTATTTATCCATTATTTAACTCAAGGGTTGATCACCCATTCTCAATATAAGGGCTCAAATAATGTCGCCTCATTTTCATTTAAAAGAAATACCACTGATGTAATTTCTAAATCAACATTATAAATAGTCATATAACAATGAATAAGAATTCATATAATTATCGATCTGAAAGGGTATTTAAGGAGTTCCAAATTCAAATATAGTAGCCTATTTGAAATGTACGTTACTGTCGCCGAGGTAAATATTATTCTGAATCCCCTCTGTGTAATATATAGTTTTGATTCTGAAGTAAAACTTTTTTGATAAGTTAAACCTTGTATCATATATATTTCTTTTCATAACAATAAATATATTTTCTTTGTGATAATAAATAATTTTTATTGTGCAATGTCCCTGTCGCTTAATTCTATTTCAACCACATTACAAGCAAACACAAAGATTATACACCTGATAGTTTTGTTCTCCTTTATTTATTGATGGGCTAAATTTGAAATTTCAATAGATTAATTACTCCTACTTAGATAATGTAACATGAAATTGAACAATTTGAGCAACTTTTATCAATATGTTTACGGAATGAGAGACATTTTCAATCGTAGAGATAAGAAAGAAATGTACGTTACCTATATTCTTCCATTAAGAATATATATTAAGTAGAAAATATGAGACGACTCTGAATAAGCAACCCCTTGTATCCTGTAAACTGGCAAAGACGTTTTGCTTAACACAATTAAAAATTATTTTTTACATGAAAAGTGATCATTTGAAATGTACGTGACTGAAATGTACGTTACCATGAAATTCGAATTAAGTGAATTTACATGTATTTTCATACTTTCACTCGAATGTGTACACAAAGGAAAGTTTCAAAGGTTGGAGGTCGGCTAAATCCCAAAATTAATGAAAAGAAACGTTTCTGCTGAGGAAAAAAAATATATTAAGGTCAGTTATATGTAATATAATTTTGATACCTGGTATATATTTCTGAATACGAAACTTGTATGATGCATTTCTTATGATATGCAAGTTCAAATAGTATCAAAATATTGCGTGTCTAACGTACGCTTGTGGAAGAGAATTGATTTTTATATTTGAAATGTACGTTACGTATGGTAACGTACATTTTACGTATTTCTAACTGACATTTTTTTTAATTTAGTCAATGAATTGCGTTTACACGAACGAAACAAAATTATCGTTACAATCCATTTGACAACTGACCACATAAATCCATCTAAATGCATCCCCAATCCTCGTAACTGTGGTAGACTGTTACCACATGCTAGAAAATTTATTTCTAAGTGTCTTAAATTCATCTTTGGCAACCTTTTTGCAGTTTGTTTACTTTTAATATGCGACTTTACGTCAATATTAATTTAATTGTTGTTGATAATTTAAAACAAGGTATGCATAGGCTTATAATTGGTAAAAAAAGAAACAAAAAATAGAAAAAAAGAAACAAATAGGCCTAAACCCAGAACACAAGACGGTCACGTACATTTCAAATACTGAAAGGCACACAATACTCAGTTTTGTTTGAATCATTGCATTTTGGGTTATATTTTTCCAGATCTGCTGAAAAGAACGTATGTTTGTGTTTTAAAACGATGTTGCAACATACTAAATGAAATTGTTAACAAACTGTCGATGGATATATTCGGAATAGATTTATGTTAAGTTTCAATGGCCAAACACGAGCATTTGTTAGATCATAGCAAAATACGTCTGACTCTTATATTTATTTGTCTGTACCCTTGCACACAGGTAGAAGTAACTAGGCTATGACCGGTGTCAATTTCAGCGAAACAGCACAAAAGAATGGTAATGAACTGAGGTGGAGGGGACTCTATGTGAAATGAACGTTACCGAAGTGACGTGACATTCATGTATAGTTGATGACAAATAACCTCGTTTGTTGCATTGTGATTTCTTATATTACTGCCTTAAAACGCTTCATTGAAATGATTTTTATGTCAATAATTGCTTTTTTTTTTTCAAAATTTTCTTATTACTAATTTACATATTATTACAAGCTTGAAATATACTTTACCTACTCATATTCTGAGGCAATCGTGTCTTTATAGTGGTGATTGTGACATATAACACAATGTGATTAGATAGAGAATCTTTTTTTAATAAACTGAAACAAAACGATGAATTTTTAGATGAATTTTAAGCTTTTTATTAAACAGAAATATATCTTGAAATGTACGTTACATTTACGTAGTTTTCTAAATCGGAATGGATATATGTTAAAAAAGACAGTAACTACAAAATAGAATTTTACTACATGTACATGTTAGGTTCCAGTATCTATAGAAAATGACAAGATTCCCAACTGATCGCTCTGAACAAAACAGAGAGAAGAATTTAAAGCATATATTTAAAAAATGTTTTTATACATCTGGATCAAAAAGTAACCATTGTTTTTTGAAAGGAAAAATCAAACGCACGTTCGTATGCCGAGAAAATATGTTGCTGACAGAGTTGGTAGGATGTGCTGGTGTTAAGATGAGCTATTCCAATTGTGATTTTAATGACTATATTTTTTTTTACATATCTTTTTGGACATTGAAGAAAGTGTAACGTACATTTCAAGCTACATTTCTGAATAAAATCACCCTCTGCTTTATCGTCTTGTCATTATTCCATGTATTATAATTTGATGAAAAAAAATCTGGAAACAAAATCTTCAGATACTTTCTTCCAAAGGTAATTGATAGAAAAATTGTTTTCTTGAACTTCATTTTTTAAAAAATCAGAGAGGCATTTGTGCCCTTATATTGAGAATGGGTGTGATATTATTGCCATCAAACTTGAGTTCATGGTATACAGATCTTAAAAATAATTCAATTTAGTAAAATATATATTTAAAAAAAATTTTTTTTAGTTTATCGAATGATTTTTCTTGTATATCTCAAAAGCAAACATACATTTATGAAAATAAAATTAAAAAATTTAAACACAATACCTCGCAAGTTAAAATTAAGAGAACGTATAAATATTTTGTACTCCTTTCTTTTGTTGTTTTTATAGCATTTACTATTATTTCCCTCTGTTAATGTACTTTTAATATCTCGAAAAAAAAACGGTGTCTTTTATTTTGCAAATAGATAATATACATTGTCTAAGGAAAGTAAAAGCCATATTATTATCAGCAGTTAGGAACTTCTGAACAATTAACAAGGAAAATGCGTATTATGTTCTCAAAGTTCAAGTCAAATAAGCACTATAAGCATCACTTGAAAAGATCATTATAGGTTAATTGAATCCAAAACAAATTTGCACTGGCGTGCATTTCTTCTTTTCTTTGATAACTTCCACAATTCGGATCGCTATCATTCTCATATTCTATATAAAAAGGGTATCTTTAATTAGAGAATATATCAGCAACAAGATATATATATACTTAGTATATGTTTTTATATATTGCAGATGTTTCAACATTGTTATCTTATCCAGCTTACACCTGTTTCTCAAATTCAGGAGCAAGAATTTGCAAAATACAAATTAAGTATATAGAGCTGATTCTCTCTAAGTGTCTTTATTATATAAATGGATACATACTTCAAATGCAGCATATTTGAGAAGAAATTGAAAGTGAGGTAAAAAGAAACACACCAGCGCCTAAAAATGTAATAAATTCCATTGTGAGGACACTCTGGTGAAAAATACCTGTATCAAAAATGTCGACAAGATGTGCATTGTGGGTTTTTTAAGTGCCTGTATTTGCACAGGAATTTAC
>NW_026928144.1:287500-335140 GCF_032062105.1 Saccostrea cuccullata | reverse complement strand
GACATACCACTACACCATGGAGCCGTTTTCTGCTGTCGGAAATTATATGCAAACATTAGTTCACATACATGTATATATTTACGTTCGCTGTTGACAAAGTTTTACACAATGCATGGTGTCTAATTTAGCCTTTATTAAACAGTTCTAAACTAAAAGATGTAATAAAAATGAAAAGTCCGCCGACAACCTGTATTATACGTCATAATTCTCCGTATGCCCCTGTGCTAAAAATAGTGCCAAGCGACACTTAATACTAATTAAACAAATGGGGTGGGACACTTTTGAGAGGGATGATAGAGGCCCTAGGGAGTTTTGGTATAAAAATTCAATGCAAAAGCTCAAAATATTCTTGAAATATCGCCCGAAAACGATAGTGTTACACACAAACAGAATGTATACATTTACGACCTTGAACTTTGACCTCGTAATCAATAGGGGTCTTCCTTAGGCCACAGGGAGTTGTTATGTAAAATTTAATAGCGAAAGCCCAAAGGGTTCTCGAGGTATCGCGCGGAAACAAAAGTGTTATAACAGACAGAATTTACGAATTTATGACCTTGATCTTTTACCTTTTGACCTAAAAATCATTGGGTTCTTCTTTAGTCCATGGGGAGTTGCTATGCAAAATATCATTGCAAAAGCTCAAAGGGTTCTCGAGATATCGTGTGGAAACGAAAGACAGACAGACAGAATATAGACAGACAGAAAGACGGACAGACGGACGGACAGACCCAAATTAATATCTCCCACTTTTTAAGCGGGGGACAAAAAAAATAACAGTCGCGCGCGTGGCGCAGTGGTTAGAGCGGCTGTTATATAGAGTCGCCGCTTCGAATCCCACTGTGGGACGTGGAGACCGGTCCTTCGGATGAGACAGTATAAACCGAGGTCCCGTGTTGCAGTAAGATTCCTCCCTGCTCAAAGGCCCTTAGTGTGCCGAGTATAGGACAAAATTTGTAACTCTCCACCGCGCGGCAAGTGAGGCAGCTCCATATGAGTGAAACATTCTCGAGAGGCAGGTTAAGAAACATACAATCAATTTTTCAACCAATAAAGAAATGACACCAAACAATATTTTGTATGCTTTCTTTCTGTTTAAAATATGTTTTACTTTCGCTTATTGAAATATTTTCATGTTTTCATTTTGCAGTATTTAACATCTCAATTGTTAAACGTGAATTATTTTTTGATATCAATTGTCACAGATATATTTATAATACGTCAATACAACAATACATCATTAATGAATATGATAAACAATATTAAAACAAACAATAGAGATGATTTTTTTTTTTTCAATACAAATAGAAAATATAGAATATAAATAAAAATAATACAATACAAATGGAAAAATTTACAATGCAAATAGAAAATTTTAGAATACAAATAAAAATACTAGTAATTAAAATTAAAATACATGTATAAATGAAAAAGATCGAATATTGCAGCCTATGACATGCCATAGTAGCATCCTGTGCAGATATAATGTGATTGGTGTTCGGGAGATGAATTTCGTAGGAAATGCTTCCTTGTTAAGGAACTATATAATATGATTTCGTTTCCTTTTGTATGTGTGAACATTTTGATCACAAACTACGGAATCCCCCACTTTTTGGGAATAGTAATTTTACATCGGAACTTAATTTATAGCTACCAGCAAGCGCAAACGCATGTGCGATTATATGATAATAAGTAAGTAAGTAAGTAAGTAAATTATTTATTATAGTGACATGTGTATTGTTACAGTAATACAATATATTTTACAACAATAAGTTTAGTTTCTTACACCCGGCCCAAAGGACCTATATGTCACTGTTAATATTTTAACAATTTATATATACAAAGGCACATAATGAAGATAAATGATATTAGAATGTTCTTTTTATGAAGTTCTGGCGAGTTTTAAAAGCATCAAATATAAAATTTGCAGATTGTCTGGGAAATTTACATAAAATATCTGAAAAGAATGTGTAATCTAAAGACAAATCTGATAAATTTTTAAATCCTATTTTACGAAAGAAGTCTATCCTTTTAATTTCATATAATTTGCAGTGTAATAAAAAATGTTTTTCATTTTCGATTTCATAATTTTTACAAAACTGGCAAATTCTATCTTGGGGTGGCTCAGATTTATAACGTCCGGTTTCAATTCGGAGTGGTAATACACCGCAACGAAACATTGCCATGGCTGATCTTATCGGTTTTGTCAAATCCATAGAAACGTAATCCTCCAATTTGTATTGATTTTTAAAGATACGGTAAGTTCTTAGTTTGGGAATTTTTTGCAAATCTTCAGTCCATTTTGTTTCAATCTGTTGACAGAGGAGTCTTTCTGCAAGTTCTAAGCTGCAAATTGATAAATTTGTGTAGATATCTGGCATATTTAGAAAATCAAGAAGTAATTTAGTTTTTGAAGTCCAGTTCGTTTTGTTATTTTGTTCCCTATCCCATAGAAAAATTTTCTTTGTCAGACGGTCGTTTTCTAATATAATCAGACGATTCCATAATCGCAAGACGTTAATCTGCTGTCGAAAGTAGCATGGCATCCAGCCACATTCGCCTTGGATTGCAATCAATGGTGTGAATCGGTGTACTCCAAGAAAATACCGTAAGGCGCGGGACTGCACCATCTCTGTACAATAATAATTTGTGGTTCCCCAAACTCCGCTGCAGTAGTCCAGAATGGGAGCAACACAGTTGAGATATAACTTTTCGAACGTTTCGAATCCGACCATTTTGAGGGAGTGAATTTTAGATATCAGAGATCCAAGAGCTCGTCCTCCAGATTTTCCAAAATTTTACGCATTTCTCTTAAAATCACAATTCTCATCAAAGATTACTCCTAAATACTTGTAGAAAGGTTCATAAGTTAAATTTTCTCCTCCTAGATAAAATGTATGAGTACTTCTTTTTTTGCGTTTTTTCCGAAAGTGAACTATTTTGGATTTGTTTGGATTGATTCGAAGACGCCATTTTTTACACCACGAGTCCACAACATTGAGCATGTCCTGCATATTCTTTTCATTCGGAGAAATAATTGCGATATCGTCCGCATACAATAGAATGCTTAAGTTAAGATTTTCGTCAATCTGTACTCCTTTATTTAATGCTTTAATGGCTGTAGCGAGATCATTGATGAAAAGCGCAAATAAAGTGGGTGACAAGTTATCTCCCTGCCGAACTCCTGAAGAGCACTCAAACCACTCTGTGTAGCGGTCTCCTATCCGGATACAGGATTCTGTGTTGGAATAGAGGGATTTTAAAGCATGATAGAAGTTTCCATCGATTCCATGTTTCAAAAGATTTAATTGAAGTAATTCTCTGTCTACCATGTCAAACGCTTTTTGCAAGTCTATGAATGTAACAAATGTTGCTTGATTATTTTCAATTATACTGTTGAGAATAAATATATGGTCAATACAGGAGCTATCTTTTCGGAACCCATTTTGTTCATCCACCAAGATATCACTTTCCTCCAAATAAAATAGGAGTCTGTTGTTAAGTACGGAACTGAATATTTTGGCTACTACAGATAAAAGACTGATTCCACGGTAATTCAAAGGGATTCTAGGATCTGACTTGTTGTCTTTGATAATAGGGTAAATAATTGCTTTACTCCAGGTTTGTGGAACAATTCCAGAATCAAAGCATAACTGAAACATTTTGTGCAATGTTTTGACGACGTTTTCATTTTTCAAAACTTCATATGGCAGTTCATCTACTCCTACTGACTTGCCGTTTTTTGTTTTATAGACCAATTTCCTCTTCGTTTATTTGTGAGTTTAAAAAAGTATTTGGTATATACAAAGGATCAAGCATCATACGTTCTAAGTGTAACTTTTGGTTGATAGCCTCGTTCTTAAATGCTGCATCAAAGTCTGGATCGGAGTCAGGATTATATAAGTTTTTGAATTCTTTATACCACGTTTGTTTTAGTAATTTTTCATCTGAACTTATTTCCCCTTGGTCGTCATAACATTCTGTAGGGAATTGTTTTTTGCGATTAGGACCCAGCCGTTTGATATGCTCCCAGAATTTCCGAGGATCATCTTAACACACAGACTCAATATTTAGAGCTAAGGTTCTGTTATGATTTCTTTCATAGTAACGAATACGTTTGTCTAAGATGTTTTGAGCATGTTTAAAATTTTCCCGTAATTCACGCTTTTTATGTCGATCTTTTACATTGCATTTCAAAAACTTTTTTTCACGGTTTCTCATAGTTTTCCACAGTTCTGTTAGCTCGTTGTTCCAGTATGGCTTGTGAATACGCAATTTTTTCTTTGATTTTCTTGACCAATCATAGTTAGGTATTGATTCAGTCATTTCACTAATAACCATTTCACAGAAATTTTCATATATTTCGTTTATTTCTCTTTGAGTTTCACGACACAACTCTATTTTTCTAATAAGTAAGTTTATTGCATGTATGGCTGAATTAGAATTCATGAAATCGCTGGGAATTCGTCTAAGGTTAAATCGCTTTTTCGGGTTGCTTTTATTTTCATCAGCATCCGCATGTACGGTGTATTCAAAGACTAATTTAAACTTGAGCACACTATGATCGGGCACCTTGCATTTTTCTCCTAAAAGGTTCATTGCGCTGAGTTCTTCAATTACACTATTACAATTCACAATACAAAAATCTTTGCACTGAGGAAAGACATCGTGAGGAACACATATATAGTCAACTACTGATTGACCACGCGTAGAATGGTATGTATACTGATTTGACTGTTCTCCGAAACGTCCGTTTAAGGTACAAAATCGACTGTCATTTAGAAACTCTAAAAACGAACTTCCGTGTTGGTTATGGGTAGCATCTACGGAGTTACGTAGTGGTATGTTATCGAGAAAGTCGTTACAGTCTTGGGTGTTTCCAATTCTGGCATTCAGGTCACCACATACAACTATGGCATCCGATTCATAATGTAAATAAATTTGCGTTAGTAAATGTGAGTAGAATGAGGAAGCATCACGTCCCCACGGTGAATTTTCAGGAGGTAGGTACACAGTGAAGAGAATAAGTGTAAAGTCATTATATTTATTTACAAAGCGCACTCCTAAGATTCCTTCATAAGATTTGTCGACAATGTCAATACAATAAGAGTTAAAAAGCCAGTCTTTTACCCCGACTCCCACGCCCCCTGAACCTTTCGGTGCTTTAATATGAGTGTGAGTGCGATTAAACCCAATGCATTTAAACCCATGCTCTGTTAAGTCTATACCATCTTCATTAACTAAGTGTGTTTCGTTCAACCCAACAATATCACAATTAATATACTTTATTATTTCAGTTCTTAATTGTTCATTTGATCTTGTCCATCCACAAACATTTAAATGTCCTATGTTTAGACTACCTGTGGGTCGGGTTCTGTCCTACTCATCCTCGTGATCGGAGAGAACATCATTGGTCTGTTCAACTTGCGGTTGCTTTTTAACAATTCTGCCGTTTGCTGTAATTCGAAACTGCTTGCCGTGTGGCATTTCGTTTAAGATAGTGCGTGCATTAAGTTCGATAAGTCTTTCAGTATGGGTTTTACTCGATCTGAGAAAGACGGTTTTGAACTTTTCTATTTCTCGGAGTTTACGCTTTTCCCGTAACACAGCCTTTTTTTCAGTGAGAGAGGATACCGAGATCTTTACAAGGCCTGGTCTGTTACCCCTGTTTTTCAAGCGGCATGCTGCCACGACGTTTGCATTGTCGTCAAGATGACCTATGATTTCTCGCGCAACGTCAAGAATTTCCTCCTCTCTATCGCATTTGACATTAGTTGCAATAAGTGTCACACTAGGGTCGTCTAGTTGGTTTATAGGACATTTTGCCGTGTTTACATTTTCAGGTGAAGGCCAAGCTACTTGTTCAACATTTTCTAACCGGTTAACAATGGAATCAATGCTCCGTGACAAAATATCGATCTTATTTTTATGAATAGCAAGTTCAAGGTCAATGTCCGTCTTCATTGCTTTGAATTTTTCATCTATACTACTCATGAAATCATTTCGAAACTTGTCAAGTTTACTTTCGATCATTGACTGTAAAGAACTCTGCCCTTTCTGCAATCTGTCAATAACTTTGGCTATGATAGTGAACCGGTCGACGATATCGGGTTCTTCGGATTCTCCGTCCCCATGAGAGCTACCTGTGTTACCTTTGCTACCGCCTTCCGCCATTTTGACTGACTTAGCTACTGGCTTCGGTGTTTTACCATCTGAAGATAGCCTTCGTTTACTGTCTGACATATCATAAGACCTATTTCTGAATAAAGTCAAGTCTCTCAACGGTACTTACAAGTCTTAACTGTGATAAAGACGCTTTTAAACACCAGAAAACTCCATCGAAAACGCAGCACAAATCTGAACACAGCCTATCTCCACGCATGCGCCCTGGATCTTGTGTAATAATATTAGATCACATTTTCCACATAAATACAATGCTTCTGTGTACCACTGATGAGACGGGCCTTAAAGGAAGTATGTACTATAAAGTCACTGAAATACTCTTAATTCTCTTTACATACAATTATGTTTGATGAATTATTTTCCAAAAATTAAATAAAATACTAGTACTGCAATGATTATTTCAGAGTTTTGGGTCCTAATTAATTTCTTGGACGAAGTTGGATTTGTGAAAACCTATTTTCAAATCATATAGTGAGATATGTCTTTTAATAAATAATTCCGTAATGAGATTTTAAAAAGGCCTAGTAATTTTCCTTTACATGTAATAATGGTTTTTTCGACTTTGTCTTCGTACACAAATGTATTTGGACGGTTGTTTGAGCGGTATATATACCAAGAATTTAAGGCAAAGTACAACATCACCAATAACGGTAAATACTTCAAAGAAACATAATCTATGTGTAAAACTTCTTTCATCTTCGCTAGTCAAGGTTTTCTGATAAGCTACTCTCCTCAATCCCTTGGCATACGGTGTTGTGAAATGACGGGATTGTTTTCGTCATGTGATCTGTATCATCAACAGAAATATTTAGATCATGTAAGTTTTTGAAAAAAAAATAACAAGAAGGTATTGATTTTTCATTTTGTTACTTAATGTGCAAATCTACATCTTTTATAGATTTTAACTTAAATTTTGCTCGTATCTTAAGATTTTGGATGACGCCATTAGAATAACATGTGATCGCTGTTTACTTACGTTTTTCATGTTTTTCATTCCCGAGAGTAAAGACTTAAAATGTGTTTTGAACGCAGATATCACCAATTCAAAAAAAAAAAAAAAAAAAAAAAAATCAACTGATGATTTGGTTGAGCGGTGTCGATCGACTCCAATCACAACTTGAGAAAAATTTTAAAACACCTATGCCAAGGGATTTTGAGGAGAGTAGCGTATCAGAAACCCTTGGCTAGCGAAAATGAACTTCTCTCCATCATTAAACCATCATCTACTTAAAAAATCACGTAGGGATTTTCGATAATTACATAGCCTACCTTTGTTTTGATCTTCGTTTGTATTGTATAAAAAGATTCAATTGCTGCAACCACTATAGAAATAAGAATCACTATTGAAATAATTATTTCAATAGTGGTTGAGAGTGCATTTCAATAACAAACATAGGTTGCAACCACTTTTGAAATACGACCACTATTGAGATACTTATTTCAATAGTGGTTGAGTCATTTCAATACCTAACATAGGTTTCAACCACTATTGAAATTATGTTCACTTTTGTAATAAAGATTTCAATAGTTATTGAAATATAGATTTTAAAAGCGATTGAAATATTGATTTCAATAGTGCTTTAAACAATGATTCTAAAAGATATTAAAATGATTATTTTAATAGTTGCTGACAATGATTTCAATAACAAAACAACATTGCAAGCTTTATAGAAGTATCCCGACTATTAAAGCAAATGTAAGGATGAATTACACACTCTGTTTTCTAACACATTAAACTGACTTATTGAGTTTAAAGCAAAATGAGTTGCAACTTTGATGTCGGAAATTTTTATTGCAAATCTGTAAATAACTATTTCAAGAACATAGTAAAAGAATATTTATAATCTTTTGATGTTCATATTTGTGATGAAAGATCTTTTTATAAGCAATGATTGAAGCAAAATTGCATTGTCGTCATGTACAACATTGATTTCTTAAATAATGCTATGTAATTAATTACAGAAGTCTTTCTGAAACAATTTAATTTTTCATTTAAGTCTAATCGAACATAAAGGTTTAATTCACATAAAAATTTATCATAATAATATTCTATCGGCAAAATAAAATTCTTAAAAATGCAGCTCATATTGCTTTAAGATATGATAACTAAAGTTGTTTTCCTTTTTCCTCTTTATAAGGACACTTTTTAATAAAATGACTTACCTACAATTTAAACATGTATCCAAATGTTAAAAGCATGCTACCCCCGAATCTGTCTGAATCGGCGAAAACCAACAATCTATTTATAATATGCAATTACAATTTTGAAATACATAAAGTTCATTTTTGTCATCAATTTTGAAAGGAAAGAATCATAACAAGAGAGTCTGCTATTGCAAGCAATAGCGTATGTCACCCCGAACTGTTCCCCTATTTTCATGGCAACTATTGATAATTTGAAATTTTTAAATGTGAATCGCACAATTACAATTACTAATCATTAATATAGCAAAGTTTCATGATGATTGTTCAAGGGAACAGAGAGAACACTCCCGGACAAAATAATAACAATATGTCGCCCGCCTTTTTTTACGAAAGACCTAAAATTCGTCACTTTTCGCACCTTTCCATGGTAACGGTACACATTCTAATGCTGAACGTCCTCATTGCAAAACTGCAACTACTGATCATCTTTTAAGGAAAGTTTCAGGAAGATTGTCCCAGCCATCTCCAAGAAACAGCCTGGAGAAAATTTTCATGCGTACAATCGCAATATGTCGCTCCCGACTTCGTTCGGGGCGACTTAAAAAATCTAGATTAAGAAATCAGATTATTTAGATGCAGAAATCAAAATATCTAGACTACATTGAAAAGAAGAAAGAAGACTGATAATTTTGTGTACAAACGGTCTGTTGAAAATATGGTTATTTTTAACAAAAATTTTATATAGAAGAAAACTTAATTGTCGCACATGTTCATGGGAATACCTACACTACAATATGGATAGTAAATCCAACGCTTACTCGTCAATATTTTAAAAGCTAAATTTCTAGGGGAAATAGTATGACATGTCGGTTAATTTCAATGGTAGGTGCTAATTCAATGGTGATTTAAAATGTGGTGGTATTTTGAAACTTATTTTCAACTTTCTATGAAATAATCATTCACAAGTAGTTGTAATTTTTATAGTAAACCCAATAAATAAATTAAAAATGTCGGAGATGATAAAGAACAATTAATAATTATATTTTTTAATAGTTTAGTTATTTCAATGTCTTGCAATGTGGTTTTTGTGTTGGGGTAATTATCTTCAACTATCAAAATAATTATTTAAATCATTTTTGAAATCATTATTTCAATCACTATTGAAAACTTTATTTCAATAGTGAACATTATTTCAATAGTGATTGAAACTTGTTTTATGTTTTGAAATGCAATCAGAACCTCTGCTGATAGCTTTTATTCAAAAGTGAACATTATTTCATTAGTAGTTGCAACCTATGTTTGGTATTGGAATGCACTCTCAATCACTATTGAAATAATTACTAGTATTTCAATAGTGGATGCAACCTATGTTTGCTATTGAAATGCAGTCTCAACCACTATTGAAATGATTATTATAGTGGTCGTTATTTTAACAGTGGTTGCAACATTCCAAATATGCATTGATTCTAGTTTTCAAAGAATGAACTTCTATAATTTCTCAAGGAATATACTTTTACAATTTTTCTTCATCTTAATGAGGATAATGAAAGTCAATACATGTATGAAGTACCCATGTAAACAAAACTAAGAGACTTTTAAAAATCACAAAAAAACAAGCAATGCTGTTTTATATGTAAAATGAACACGTTTAGCCACATCTATTTTATTTTCCTAAATTCACAATATAATGATATTAGAAGTGATAATTTTTTCACCCAGTTTACATAGAGTAAAAAGTAAAACAAGATTTATACTAGTATATCAAAGAATAATTGCTATTTTAAATATACTAGGGTTGATCCAAAAGTTCGTAGAATTTCTTCATATTTTGTTTATTTTTAAGTGGAATTGGTTAAAAATTACAAATGAAAATATAGACACTTGATGACTATATTGAATTAAAAAACATTTTAAATATCTTTAATAGTAACTGTATGGCAGTTGCCATAGAAACGGTTGTTTGGAAATGCGGGGGAGACATTAACGTTCTTATTATCCTTTTTATTCTTAATACGTGAAATGAGAATTAAACCGCCATATGTGGTATATAAAACGAAAATTATGGCATTATTACGATAGCTTGATATTTCATAAACCTTTGTGTGATAGTTTTATTGATTTTACTGGATATTTAGATAATTAGTTGATGGGATATTGTTCATCTTCAAGTTGTTAGAAAACGTCAAATTTCGTCATAGTCATACGTTTTATGAAAATCCCGGGATCACTCTATCTTAAAGGCGTATATTATTGACATTGGCTTGGGAAAATGCATTTAGTTACTGGTTTTCCAGTGGCATAATGAATTTAAGAAAAATAGAACTTCCATGGACATTCGTTCAAGTTGTGGTCGCTCTTTGGAGGCTAGATGATTTAAATGCGTATCCCCCTAGACAAATTAAAAGCGTTAATGGACGTTGTCGGCTGCCGTGCTGTTCTTGACATAGATACTGAAATTGGGACATCCTATAAAAAGATGGGTAGTATTTTAAAATATGAGTGAAAAATGAAGATAAGTTGGTGCGAGGGGATATCCAGGCCTAGGCTTGAGAAAAAAATGAAGAAAGGGGCAGCATTTTGTTGAATTATGTATTCGAATTGGATATTAGGGCGAGGTGCTTCTATAACGTGACGTGACATATCTACCTTGACGTTAAATCGAAGACTCCCCCGGGTTTCACAACTATTCATTTTCAGAAAGCTCATATGACCTTATTGGAAAGTGGTGAAATTTTCCAATATTATTGCATTATGACTGTATATTATAAATATGTCAGTTGTTTGCTTTCATCAAATCATGATAAAATTTTAGAAAGAAATTCCACGAACTTTTGGATCCACTCTCGTATATGTGTTTTTTCGCAAATTACTGTTTCAAGTGTTTTAAATAAAAATGTTTAATGCACGTGTCCTAAAGTTGACACTTGATTATTATGAGGGCGTTATAAATTCTGTTATTCGTTGTCGTCTATGTATATTATTATTTGAAGCATTCATCGCATGTAACATTGACTCTTTGTTGATTGTTTTTAATAAAGTATTCTCTTCTGTCGTTGTCATGTTCATTTGCTTTTTATAAGTTATTTGAAGTAAAGGATAGTACTCTAATTTATCTAATATAACTTGTATCAATCAAGTGTATTAACCATGACATAGTTGCCAACTCACCCGATTTCGTCGGGTCACACCCGATTTTTCAACCCGTAACCCGATTATTTTTTATGACCCGGCGGGTCATGCTTATCACGGTGTAGTACCTAAACGGCTGCTATCGGAACAAAACCGCGTTCAGTGCTGCTATTCGAAAATTTTACGGCTGCTAGCAGAAATAAATATGTTGAAAACTCTTAGAACAAGTTGTAAAACAGTGAAATCATGACCCCAAATCAAGATAGTCTCTGAAAAGTCCGGGTGCACGGAACAAGTAAGGTATTTCTATAGATGTTGTCATGTGTAATTTGCAGAGTAGCCCTCTAATAATTTAGAATCAGTAAAATTTCCGAAGCCTGTACCAAATCTTCAGTCAATAAATACCCAGTTTTCATGCTTTTTTACATCATCTATTATTCAGATTGTGGGTATTTTGGTATTTGAAGATGCGTCAATCTATAATAATTCTTAGAAATAATTTTTAAAAATTGACAAGTGTATTTTAAAAGAGATTTTTGGACAAAACACGATTTTTTAAGGTTACGGTTGCTATCAGAGTCTTAGCATATATTGCACCGGTTAATAACTGAAAACATCGCATCGGCTGCTATTTGAAATTTTCCTTATTAACAGAGATGTGAAACAAACTTATGGCAGCAAATGTCTAAAATATACATTTTAAATATCTAAAATTGCATGTGAAATAAGATGTCTATATATGCAGTTGACTTTTTCCAACTTAACTCAGGGGTGTTACAACTTCGATTTTGAAAAAGGGGGGGGGGGGGAGAAAAATTCAAATCTATGTTTTAAAAAGCAGACATGGGAAAAAAGGAAAGTTGTCAAACTTCTTTCAGTGCCATTTTTTCTCACGCGATACTGCCTACCCTTCTTTGACTGTACTGCAATAAAAAAGGGGGCCTTCAATGACAATTTTCAATATAGTAAATGTTATGCTTGGAAGAAAGTCAACAGACCTTTCAATAAACATTTTAGAAAGTAAAGGTTATGCTTGGAACAAATTAAGGAGGGAGGGGGGGGGGGCGTCTGTAACTCTAATGTATCGTATTTTTGCAAAGTAGAGCTGATCTTCGAAAAGCATTGCTACACATCTCAAAAAGAAAGCTTTACGAAAGGACCCGTAAATCAATTTGAAATAGCATATAATATATTTTTACTATCATTTACAATCATTAATTTTCTTTAAAACCTTTCTTAAGTTAGAGTCTTTGGGGATTTTTGTAGCCTACATGTACACTTAAACATGTATAATATCTAGAAAAGTTTAAGTATAAGCTTTGTCAAATATTTCTAATTCCATATTTCTTTTTCGAAATACTGTGATGCATTGGTTCGTTGTATGACTAACATGCAATATTCAAAACATCGACCCCCCTTCCCCCATTAGGCTTTTAAGAGTTCTTTAAATTATATAGGCAAGAAAAGACAAGCCCCCCCCCCACGAAAGAAAGCGTGGTTTTTATATTGATGTTTTCCACTTCTTTTTACTGTCACATTTCTTGTAAATTGACTTGATATATTTCATTAGAATAATTGTTGGACTCTGGGAGTCTTTGACACTACTACAGCAAAGATTCTTTAAAAAAAAAAAATCACAGAAAATTCTCTTAGCAAAAAGGGGGAAAGAGGAGCAGACACCTCCCCCCCCCCCCCTTTTACCTTAAACGTGCTTTACCCGATGCACATGTACAGTATTTGAACGTCATACATATACGTATACAAATCGTAATAAATGTAAGCTCCTATGTTCATACGTTATTGTCCACGTTTTACTCTTATGTACATTGTGCACTTTACATGTACTTGAGAAATTATCAATGTTGGACAGCAAAACTTTAAAACTTAATTATGTAAGCTTTATTCATTTTTCAATTCATATTTTTTTTAAAATCAGATATAGAGGTTGTTTATTTGTAGGTTTATGCTTGGATTTATAGAGGTGGGTTGCGTGAATGTTTGAGACAAATAATCTCTCGTGGTTTGTGAATCGATAATTATATATGATTTTTTAA
The DNA here is from genome assembly GCF_032062105.1 of Saccostrea cuccullata. Classification (NCBI taxonomy): domain Eukaryota; kingdom Metazoa; phylum Mollusca; class Bivalvia; order Ostreida; family Ostreidae; genus Saccostrea; species Saccostrea cuccullata. The sequence continues at coordinate 321,629 of NW_026928144.1, read as the reverse complement.
ATTTCAAATCGTAAATTTAATCAATCTGGCATAATAACATACCTGAAATAAAATAAATTGAATGGTCACATGATTTAATGACAAATACAAAACTTTAACAGTTGTGTGTGTGCGCACATGTGCCATAGGCGTCGGAAGCAAATTGAAAGTTGGGGGGGGGGACACCAATAAAAAAAGATTTGCCAAAATTTAATCATTAAAAAAGTATATCACTTTCTTAACTATAATGGCATAACATGTAAATTGAGGATGTGATTTCATGAAATTTAAAAACTTAAACCTATTCCAATAGTAACCGGTGCCGTTGTCTAATAGTAGCCGTAACACAAGATTCTCCTAATAAAAACGCTCTAGCTTTTAAGAAACCCATCAAAGTGAACAATGATATAAAATAACCAATACTATTTACAAATACACAACGAACTGTCGATTCATTTTTATCAAATATCTAAAACTTCTGACGCAATTTTAAAATATTTCTTACGTGCATGTAAATGTGTCCAACGCTTTCGACAGTTTTCGTCTTGTATATCAGCAATTCTTTAATTCATTAAAATTCTAAATATACATGTTAGTTTCAAAATGTATGTAACGTTCCGTAAGGGTGGAATACCAAGCAGCTAAACTTTAATAATTGAATTATTGACCATTTTGTTGAGCCAGCGAAGAAAAAAACTTACAGTTTCGTCCATTTTTTTTCCACTAGCAACCGCTCAGTTTTCAGATAGCAGTGATGAACGCGCAATTTTTTCTGATAGCAACCGTTTAGGTACTACACCGTGCTTATCACTGCCGAACAACCCGAAAATCTCCCGATTTCCGGATTTGGTTCGTAAATTAGGTTGCACTTTTAACTTCCAGTTACAACCCAAGCTTAGATCTACGTAAACAATGCCGATGGATTAATTATCAGTGCAGGTGTAAACAATTAACTGGGTGTAGTTTTGACAAATCAATGTTTAAAGTCAATTAAAATGGCTTCCGATATAACTAGATCGTTATCAGGACCAACAGGAACAAACTGAACCAAACACATGTCTCTGATTGAACCAAGAAAAAGAGAAACGATATTTAGGAATCTTGGGAAAAAAACTTTCATTCTAGATAAAATAAAGTGATCAAAGACAGTGTAGGCCTAACTTCACATTTAAAACATATTGCAGTTGTTAATTAATTAAGATAGAGGAAAAATAACTTCAAAACTGAAATTGGTATACTTTCAAATTAAGCAGAAACTGAAAAGGCTTTTTTTTAAAAAAAAAAATGCACATTTACTTCAGGTTAATACTGAAATATGAAACCTTCAATTCTCATTTTTAACATGTAAATTAAATCAAATTATGAATGAATTTTTTGTCATAGTAAATTAAATCCTTTTTCAATAAAAGAATTCTCAATACACAAATACTTTGTATATATATGTATAAAATTTAATCATGGTAAATATGTCGTGAATGTCGTTACGCGTTATGACCAGATTATTTACTTTCCAAATCTGGTCATGACCAGATTTTTGCATGCTGGAGGTTGGTAAGTATGAACCATGACACTATACAAGTGTTTTTTTCCAGTATTCTAATAATGTTAGTTCTAATTAGTGTTGTATATGCAATTAATAACTTTCTGCGGAAATATACTCTAACATACATATATATTCAAGGCATAGAGTGACATACTAAGAAATCTACGTATTTTTTTTCTTACCGGCGGGTTGAACAGAACTTGTAATTCTGCGGAATTATGACTCCTTGCGGGAAAAACACGTTTACATTATGAAAAAGCAATTTTTTCAACAATATATAAATCAAAAGGGGGGATATTTTGATAAGCAGATTTGAAGAAAATGTTAAGAATAATGTTCTTTTAAAAATATATACAATCCTTTAATATTTCAGAAGCGGCTCCTGAAAGGATGATAAAGGACAACATGTAGCTCCTAAATAATTCTAAATATATAGAATAAAAATATTTAGGAGCTTACTGAAGGATTGTCTTTAAAAAATTTTATTCCACGAAAATAGAAAGAAAATTATTGAAAGTTGCTTAAACCTCATCAAAGCTGTCATTAATTTTGATATAAAGACCTTACATTAGGATTGCGAACAGATCAAACACGGATCTCTTAAACATAAGAGGTGGAATCAAGTGTAATTTATCAGTATTAGTATGTGTAAGCACACCTTTCGACCGGTTAGAAAGAGTCATCATTGCTTCTGTCCAACCCATAAAACCTGTTTAAATGGTATTACTACAAACCTGTTTTAGGAGACAAGATCTTAGATTTCTACGTTCTTACAAACTAATCCTGATGGCTTCCACAATGCCATAGTACGATTTCTTCAGTATACGCTATATACGTTACCATAATTGAATATAAAACGATTCAACTTTCTTGGAAATATTTGTTATGAAGATAATCAGGAATAGCATTTTTCTGTACTTTCTTTTTTACACTATCAAGAAGGATTTGGAGATAACGAACAGTATTCAACATCAAAGTCCATAAAACAATACAAAATAGGAGCAGAGCAATCACAGACCTCCAAAACATCAGAGGTGGGATCAGGTGCCATAGAGGAGTGGGGATCCCCTGTCGACCGTGCACACTCACCGTGTGCTCAAAGTCATGATCGGGAAATAACGGAAAAAAATCCGTCGTCAATTCAGTGTATAAATAATGGACTAACAATTAGAATGAAAAAAAGTCAGTCAGAATTTCACTCAAAGATAAATTGTATTTGCTGACAATGTCATTGTATCGACCGTAGAACTTACGAAATGGGTTTTAACTAGCTTTAAACGAGACTGCTGATATTCTTGCTTCATCAACTTGCTTGTCAATAATATACGTCGTTTTAGAATTGTTCATACGTAGAGCATGCTCTTGCGTATCGAATCAACTGAGATATATGCACTCCGTATGCAGGTGATAAAGGTATATTGCTGCATAAGTAAGGGAAGTTGATGATAAAAAGTTAAAGTCATCACGTTTATCATGCAGCTTGGTTGTTAGATTACCATTAACGTCTTTTTCAAGTAAAATATCTAAGTATGAAACAGATGTGTTAGACTCTGTGGTATCTTCTATCTCAAGCTAACCAGGATATATCGTATCGACGTAGGAATGGAAATTAATACGTCGTCGATATATCTTAATGTGGAGTTGAAGGCTACAGCAAGTGTTTTTTTCTTTTCATGCATACGATTTTGCACAAATTCTGCTTCATAGGAATACAAAAATAGGTCTGCTAATAACGAACCGCAGTTGGTACCCATGGGAATTCCAATAGATTGCTGGAATACCTGTTCTCCAAAAACCAGATAGATATTGTCAATCAGAAACTCGAGCATCTTTTTGATGTCAACTTCAGAGTACTTGTGTGTGCAATCAGAATGTGTTTTAACAAAATAATTTTGCAAATGACCAATGACCAGGCAAGTTAATTTACGAGTTCCAGTTTTATTGAAAAAGATAAAAGAGTCCATGATATCAAAAAGCCTGGACTTTAATTTATCGTATTTATCGTGGGGAATGGTTGTGTATAAAGTTGAAAGGTCGAAAGTTTTTCAGCCGTTGATTTTGGTAAAATCTTGTGATTTCAAATCGTCCAAAAGTTCTTTGGAATTTTTGAGTATCCACATTTAATTCACACCACTTCTTGAATATATTTTTGCACAGAAGTTTTTCCTTTACTACTGTCAATATCTTGGTGAGGAGTAACGAAAGAGGCTTGGTTGAACGTTTACTGGAACCCGCAATGTATCTTTGTAAGGATTTTTATTATCAAGTTGTGTACAAACAGCCAATTCGACTCAATGAAATAAATGGAGATAACAATTCAGGAGCATAGCAAACACGGACCTCCAAATCCAGCTGCCTTGGAGTAGAAAACTCCCCTATCGACAGTTACACCCGCCGTTTGCTCCTTGTCGTGATCGGGAAATAACGGAATAATCAATAGACAATTAATTCAGTGTGTAAATAATGGACAAACAATCAGTATGAAAAACTTCAGTCACAGCATTTGACTTAATGATAAATTGTATTTGCTGAAAAAGTCATTGTATCGATAATAGACGAAGATTATCGGAATCGCGTTTTTATTGAAAAAAATTATTCCGTATAAAAAATATCTATTGGCTACATGTAAGCATGCGCAATAACCTTGCTGTGCAGTCGTTCAACTTTGCAGTCTCTCTCTAGGTCGAACTATGGCTCAAATCTTTCATACAAACTGATAAGGAACATTTAAGACAGAAGTGAACCCGCTTATCAAAATGTTTAATCTTAATTTGCAATCAACGTCTTTTTCTATTGAAATCGCCAAATATGAAAGAGTTGTTTCGAATCTGTCATGTAAAATGTAAAATAATGAGAATATTCTGGTGGTTCGAAATTACTTACCTTGTATTCATTTTTATAAGTATTTGGAACATAATGTATTGTTATAAACATTTAAAAAATTGAATCGTACAAGTTTTAAAAATTTAGTATGCAATTTTTGTTCTCAAAGATAAGCAAACATTTTTAAATATATTAATCGCAGTTTAGGATGAAATAATACAAAAATCACAAGTATCATATGATTAAACTCTTTTATTAACTACATACCTAATACACAAATTAAATAAGAATAGGTTAAAAAAAACAGTTATTGCATCAATCAACATGACATTTAAATACAGATGTTTACAAGTGAAAAAATATGTTTATTTAAAAAACAATCATTGATTCATTTCACCAAATTGTAAGAATTGATATTTTTTTTTACAGAAATTGATTATTTTATTTTATTTTTGGTAATATATGCCACATAGTGAAAAAGATATTCTTACATAAAGGAGGACGATTTCTATTCATTTATAATTAATGGAACCTTTTTATATGTTCAAGTTTTTTTTATCCTTATTTAGAGATGTCATTTTTTATGAATATCTTGCGATTTTATTGAGTTGACAAGGCCCATAGCTGAATATTATTGTCATGTTGTAAATTTTGAATTTACCGGGTGGCAGTAAATACAAAATTTACAACATTTACTGCCACCCGGTTAATTCAGAATTTACAACATGACATTATTCTTTATTGCAAGAACTAGGTTTTTATATTTCATCTTTATTTCAGTGGTTCCAGACCACTTTCAAAAGTAAAAATCTTTAATAGAATACTCGTATATCAAGATTTGTCCAATGAAATTCTAGCAGCACTGTTTATGTAATTGTAATATGTCTATTTTGTTCAGAATCATCCACTTTCAATTAAATATTATGTTACTATACCACATCAACTGAAAATTATTTTTCGTTAAAAAAAAAAAAGAGAGAGAGAGAGAGAGAGAGAGAGAGAGAGAGAGAGAGAGAGAGAGAGAATTAATTATGTTCATCAGAATTCAAAACGATTAAAAATTATAATTCTTTTTTCACGTATAATGTGAAATCCATAGCACCGTATATTCATAATAAACATTTTCATTTTTAAATGGAAAGTAAACAGTTGGTTTTCTTTTTACTCTATCTTCACCTTTCTTTCTATCTGTTAATCACCTTCATCCAACAATGAAAGGAGGGAAATAAGAAACACATACAATATCTGGTCTACTTGTGGTGAAACCCGTTTGGAACATGCTGAGTATGTGAAACTGAAAGAAAAAAAAACATATAAAGGAACAAAAAATATTAACGTAGATACCTATCAACATATCAATGGTTTCTAAGTTGCAGAAATACATTATTCCATGTAATCAGGATAGTTACTGTAAACCTACTTTTATTCGCGTTTGAGAAATATCGAACCTCAAATCAAACAGATCAAATATCAAATGGCATTAAATGATGGTATTTATTTGTTTGTTATCCTTATTGCAGAATACAGTATATTTGAATGCAGTGGATTTTCGAATATCGAAACATACAAATGTAGGTAACATTTTCATAACTTGATGTTTTTCTGACTAAAGACATTAAGTTCCAACCATCAACTGAAATGTTTGATCAACAATATGATTACAACTTTGTCAAAATTCTTTGTCATGTCCTGCTATATCATCTGCTTACAACTCCAAATTATCCGATATTCAAGACCATGTCCCGAACACGTCCAGAGTTACTACTGACGGGCAAGTTGACGCTATAAGGATTTTGTGTAAAGCCAACATTTCGTAAATCGTAAATTATATGGTCGTTATAATGATCATAATTTTAAGAAATATAACCATTAATTGGTCATATAAGAAATAAGTTGATTCATACCAATTGATAGGTGTTTGTTTTCATAATGAGTTTGAATGCGGAATGTTCTACCTACATGATCAATACATGGGGCTCACGAGGGGTGTCACCGCTCAACAGCGGATGATTACTCCTCTTAGGCACCTGATCCTACCTCCGGAATTCCCCTGGGTCTGTATGAATGTCCTCTTTAGGGTTTTGTGGTTTATAGATTTTATTTGATCGATTGTTGTTCGATATTTTGACCCTTTTCAATTATTCAGCTACTTAACATTGAATTTTCTCTTAATTTTAACAGTAAAAGGAAAAATAATTAAGTACATACGAGTATTCTTAATATTGTACTCACTTTGACGTACTGTATTAATTTCTGATACTTTGATCATTGTCACCCGTGTGTTTCCATTGTAAGCATTAATCTGCGACCTTTTATACTTTGCTCTGATCATATAGGCGAGCAGTATGATGATCACAACTAAGCCGGTTATCACTGCCACGAGACCCCCAAGTGAAAGGCTACAAAACATAAAATAAAGAATGATTTAAGGAGTTAAAATTTTAACGATTTTTGAAAATATTCCATACAAATGGTTTATTTGGAAGCTGGTTTACTTCATTTGAAGTCATCTTCCAAACAAAGGCATATTTTTGCAAAGAAATATTTTAAGCATTTGCAGGTAATGTAATATAGTAAGTGAGATAAAATTCGTAGCTGATAAAAAGGTTTAAAAGCCATAAGGTAATATAAAGCACTACTTACTCTACCATGTTGCTATAAAACCTTGAGGGAAAGTTTATTTAGCCTGTCTTTGTCGCTATATCTAAACGTAAAATATAAAAAACAAAATTAAGTTACTAATTGGGGTGCTCCTTTGTATCAATATTTATCCTATCTGTCGTTTGTAGGGCCCTTATATTGAACAATATCATTTTTACCTCTGGAACCGATGAACCAAATTTTCTAGAGATCATTTATGGACAAACTGGAAATTTTTTTAATATCATGGTCTCTGTCCCCTGAGGCCAGAACACACAAAATTAATCATGTACTCAGTTTTCTTTACTCCTGTTCATAAATCAGTCAAACTGTTAATATTGTTGTTTAAACCTCACTATTCAACCTCCGTCATAATTTATGAAATTCAAAACCAAATGATTGGGTGCCCCTGTGTTAGGGCGTATCTCTTTTTTCTCTTGTTGTTAAAATGCATTCATTCATTGATCATCAATCCCTTTTCTCTGCTTTTGTGCTATTTATCAGACAAACCAAGAGAGTGAGTTTTTCCATATTGGGAAAAAATTCTACAAGTGTCAGGGTTCAAGAATCAAGGAGAGGCTCTCTTAAACTTATAGAGTGAAAATACAATTTTTTAGATATCGTGATTGGTCTCTTCTACAACTTTACTTCATTTGTTTCAGATCAAACTGTTTCTAAATATACAGTTAGCTGCACATTAATTTACACTCAAAAAGATGGAGATAAAGAAATCAAGGGTTGATTAAAAAAATGCACAAACTACACAAATCTGTGATCAGATATAAACTTCTTCAAAAAAAATAGGAAAGCTCTTTCTGTGCCTCTGTCAAAATGCAGATTAAAGTATTTTCAAAATTCTCAAGTTAATTACTGATACTGATAGGAGATGATGTCATTTAATGCAATTAATTTTATTTCCAGGAAAATAACTTCCATGAAAAACTTTTACAAACATTCCTGTCAAGCAATATTTTACAACGCAGGTGTATCTAACTCTGTTGTATGAAGCCGATATATGAAAGAAATTGATAATACGTCGTTGGTATATGTGGTTGTAGTGTTGAAGGCCACAACAAGGGTCTAATTTTCAGATATGACAAGATTTTGAATACCGGTAAGTTCTGCTTCATAAATACAAAAACAGCTCTGTTAATAACGCATGTTATTATTCTAAAAAGACCGTTGGAAGACCCGATCTCCAAAAATTACATAGAAATCTTTTAAATATCAGTTTCAGAGGACCTGTTAGTAATTAAGATGTTTTTTTTGAAAATAATTTGTTCTAATGACCAATGACAAGGAAATGACATTAATGACTTTGTCATTAAGTCAAATGCTGACTGACGTTTTTCATACTAATTGTAAGTCCATTATTTATACACTGAATTGACGACGGATTTTTAGCCGGGCTTTGCTAAATGCAAAGTCATGGCTATAGTCATCATGATCAACTGTCTTTCTATAAATAGCACAGTAAACAAAAAACCAAACAGCGTAAAAACAGACGCTTCCGATAAACAAAATAGTCCCATTGCGAGACGATGTTCAAACAAATATTTTTAACATTCGTTAAAAAAGTTGGAAAAGTTAATGATCAATATTTTTGCTTGAGCATTAAACTGAGAAAATAGATATTTGCTTTAATGGGATAATCGTGATATAGCAATTTGTGCACATACTCTGCTGAATGCATATTGTAAGCGAACTATTTTTTGATAGCTCAGGCTTCTCGAAATGTTGAATTTGTTGAAGAGTTTCATGTTTCATATTGTTTTCGTCGATGTTATGTTAGTGGTTATATTCTGTTTTGATTTTTAGCAAATTAATACTAATAGTATAGTGAATTGGAGTTTTAAGAATTAACATGCGTGAAGTCGCTTGACAATGTACATGTCTCAGTGTTTCTACATGTTTCTGTCTGTGAAACTAGAAGAATGTCTATAAAATACACATGTGCATTATTTTAACTATTCCAAGACTGAATTTTTAAATCATGAGAAAAAAAATTGAATGGAAAATATTCTAGAATTTCTTGGAAATATTATTTATCAAATTTTTAAATCATAACATATCTTGGGGTCAGGACTGAACATTTATTCTAATTACTGGTACATGGGATATTGTTTTACATCATAATCATACAAACTCTACCTGTTAACAAGATGTGTTTGTGAAACACTATTCGCCCGGCGGCAACAAAGTTTTAAAAAGCTATTTTTAGCATATAGGTCAAGGTCACAAGGTCATTGACCTTGGTGTCATTTGAAGGAACTTAATTAGTGGAGTATGCATACAGGTCAAGGTCACAAGGTCATTGACCTTGGTGTCATTTGAAAGAACTTAATTAGTGGAGTATGCATACCAATTGCTACTATAAAGTCTCTATCTCTCATTGTTCAAATGTTATTGCGAAAGTTCGAAAAAACTATTTTAAGCATATGGGTCACAGTCAAGGTCACAAGGTCATTGACCTTGGTTTCATTGAAAGACCTTTATTAGTTGAGTATGCATACCAAACATGGAGTCATTATCATTCATGGTTTAAAAGTTATGGCGAAGGTTAAAGTTGACAGACAGACAGACAAACAGACAAACAGATAAACACACAAACAGACAGGACAAAAACAATATACGCCCTTGATGTATAGATCCATAAAAATCAATGGCCAAAAGGAAAAAAATGTACTAATTTTGGAACAGACAATATACTCAAGCATTTAAAGCCCGGCTTTCAGTTATTTCAATACTTTGATTCCATTATTTCCCGATCATGACAAGGAGCACACGGCTGGTGTGACCGGTTGGCAGGGGATACTCACTCGATCCTCCATGGCAACTGATCCCACCTCTGATGTTTTGGAGGTCTGTCTTTGCTCTGCTCCCATTTTATATGTTAAATGGACTTTTGATAATGAATACTGTTTGTTACCTCCATATGTTTCATGATATGATATCTAATATGATATCTGACCTACTTTCATATTTAAAGATATGATATGAAATTGAAAGAAAATATATAGAATGTTAAAAATATGTTAATTTACAACTGGAAGACTCACCCACATGTGCAGAGGAAGAAAAGCCAAATTAATCATAATGCAAATTTCCACTCACGTTTGCAGACACATTACCTCAAATGCATGATTTTAGAATAATGGCCCTATAAGGGTTTTAAATTTTTTGGATATCAAAATACATTTGGCGGATAATCAAAGTTATATCTTTGTTAAAATTTTAATGGTTCATTGGGATATAACGGTACGTATACAAACAAATAGAATACACGAAGTAAAATAATAACTCAAAATTTTAAAATCAGGAACGATGGTATCATTTTAATCTAGAAGACAAAATTTATGTCTAATACAATGCATATTAAAGTCATAAGAATTCATCTATGTGTTTAATTTTCTTTGTTTTTATTTTGCTGTTTTTATTTGTCAGAATTTTTTTTTTATTTTTTACCCTGGCACAAATAAACTTTTCAAAATAAAAAAAACCCTTCAAAATATATTGTTAAATTGTCATTTAAAGACTGTGCGTGGGTACATTATTTATACTGTTAGACGGTTCAGTGTTTCATTGCGAGGGACAAACAACTTATGAAAAGAATAACATGAAATAAATGGAGATAATGAATAGTATTCAAGCTCAAAAGTCCATTAAACGATACAAAATAGGAGCAGAGCAAACACGGACCTCCAAAACATCAGAGGTGGGATCAGATGCCATAGAGAAATGGACATCTCTTGCCGTGTGCTCCTTGTCAGAACGAGGAATAACGGGAAAGTCCGTCCACAATTTAGTGTGTTTATAATGACCTACCGATTAAAGTATGAAAAACGTCAGTCAGCATTTGAATTATTGATAAATTGTATTTGCTGACAAGGTCACTGTATCGACAATAGAATTAACGAAATGATGACCTTAAACGAGTGAGCTTATATTCCTTTTCAGCAACCAACTTGTTTGTCAACAACTTACCTCATTTTAAAATGTTGTTCATACGTAGAGCATGCTCTTGCGTATTGAACAACTGAGAGATCCAAACGTATGCAGGTGATGAAGGTTTATTGCTGCATAAGTAAGGGGCGTTGACGATTAAAAAGTTCAAGTAATCTCGTTTGTCTTAAAGCTTGGTTGTTAGATTACCATAAACATTTTTCTCAAGTAGAATAACTAGATATGAAACAAATGTTTAAGACTCTGTGGTATCTTTTATTTCAAGATCACCGGGATATATCCTATCGACATAAGGATAGAAATAACCATTATTAATTGGCAATATGAAGTCGTCGATATATCAAAATGCCGAGTTGAAGACCACAGCGAGTATTTTCTTCTTTTCACGTATAAGATTTTGGACAATTTTTGCTTCATATGAATACAAAAATAGGTCTGCTAATTACGGGGCGCAATTTGTACCCATATTAAAATACTTGGGAATTCCAACAGATTGTTTGTAGACGTGATCTCTGATATTGTCAATCAGAAACTCGAGCATACTTTTAATATCAACTTCATAGTACTTGTGTGTACAATCAGCATGTTTTTTGCAAATGACCAATGACAAGATAATTAAATTCACGAGTTCCATTTTTAATGAAAAGGCAGCTAACGGTTGAAGGAAATAATAAAAGATATGACTTCATTGATCATAGGGAATATATTTATATAAAGTTGAAAAGTCTTAAGTCTTATGCCCTGTTCACACGGAGAGTTTAATTCGAATTAAACGTAAGTTTACTGCGAATTAGCTTCGCTTAGCGTTCACACGTAGAATTTAATGCTAATTAGTTTAATTCTAATTAATTTACTGCGCATTAAATTACTTCGCATTAGCTCCGTGTGAACGCTAAGCGAAGCTAATTCGAATTAAATTTTGAGGCATGCGTAATGGCAAAAGTAGGTCAAATGCCACATGTCCGTGGTCAGCTTGGAGTATTTGTGCTATTTTTGAGTGAAAAACTAAGGAAAATTGTGTTAATCACTAATGTATGTCAAATGCATCTGTTCCTGCACAAGGTGACGTGATTTGCAAATGATGTCATAATAGCCTTACTGACGCCTGACCGTAGAAGTAGAATTTTAAAATTCGCATTAGTTTACTTCGCATTATCTGTCGTGTGAACGCAATTTAATTCGCATTAATTTGATTCGCATTAGTTTACTTCGCATTAATTTACTGCGAATTAAACTCGTCGTGTGAACAGGGCATTAATGTAGTTGCTTTGGATAATTTTTTTCTGGTTTCAAATTTTCCAAAAGTTCCTTGGAATTTTAAGTATCCACTTGTGATTTACACCACTTCTCAAATAATGTATATTGTTGCACAGTGCTCTTGAAGTTTCTCCTTCACTTCTGCTTATAAAAGAAAGAGGTTTGGTAGAATGTTTACTGGAACCCGCCATGTATCTTTGTTTGTAAGGATATTTATGAAGTTTCTGAATCCAATTTAGACATGGTGATTCAAATTCATTTTGCGTATTTGGAGTATCAAAAAATATTCAAAACTGACTTTTGATTTTGAAGAATTTCTTCCTTTGAAAGGGAACAATAAGAATATGTTGGATTACCACTTGCAGATTCCAAGTTCATCTAAAATACATTTTATATAGTACGACAATGTTGTTACCTGCTTTGTCAGCAGGGACCAGTACGTACTGATCATGTTATCTATCAAATTCTTTTTTTCACCCCTGGATTATTACATACAGATAAATTTTCCTCAAATTGCCCCTCAATCGCTTAATGTACGATGTTAACATACATCATACATCTGATACATTAAATCCATTTTAACAAAGTGTCGAGCTCTTTTTATTTCAACAGAATCCATAATAAGTTTGAAATACTGACGCCTGTTAAAAGATCGGGGTTCCCTTTTAAGAACCTTTTAAAATTAATAATCTAAGGTCCTCATTATAAGCTATATATTTACATTACAAGTAATAACGTGTCCAGCAGGCCTATAGCGTTATAGAGTTACAACGATCTTGAAATACACATGCACTTATGATTACACATGTATACCGAAATATAACTGTTTTGTAGCATTTTGACAAAGTTTGTGCACGTTTGTGCACGTGTTATTTGGACCACATAATTTGAATTTTAAAAACTTCGAATATAATTTAGATTTTAAATTAACATATCGTCATCACTTGAATTAACTGAAACATAATTTATTTAGATTTAACTGCTTGTAAAAACGAACATCCATCTGTTCTTTGCAGAGAAGCATATTATGACCAGAGTTTTTATTAGAAAAGAAAGGGGATTTACCCTCCTTCAATGAGAAAATACAACCTTTTTCTAAATTTGATGACTTGATTATTTTTCAACAATCATATAAAGGAATTTTTTATATACATGTACATTTTTCTCGTGTATGAGGCTCAATTTAAAAGGGTGTTTAAAATGAGTAAAGGCAGATTCATAATTATTTTAATTCAAATATATTTTCTTAACTTATGTATCAAACGTACCATTTTGGAAAATATATTAATGGATACACACAATATTTTCCCCCAGTTCTTAGTATGACAATTGAAAAAAAAAATGTCAACATTTTATTTTTTCCACAACAAGCAACAAACATTTTCATGGAAAATTAAGGAAATTATGTAATTTTCATGGAAAATTACGGAAAACAGATTACAGGATGAAACAATGTGATGAAAAACAGAATACATGTAGAAAAGTAAATTTTCCAAATTAAACGTATACGTTTCGCCCTTTTTACTTCTTGAGCTACAGATTAGTCCCTTATAACGGTCTCAGTAATGGTGTCCCGGGGGATAGGCTGGGTTTCCACCCCCATACATGGGCTGGTTAGGCGCCTGCATAAAGCCCGGGTGAGGCTGACCATATCCTGGTTGCGGCGCCATGTGTCCGTACTGTGGCGGTGGTGGAGCTGAAAGGAAGTTTACCTCAATATAAAAGCCTTCAAATAAAACTTGGACAAAATTAGAGAATGAAATGAAGTTGTAGGCAATTGTTTTTGGTGTTTGTTTGTTAGCCGTTAGATTTTTTTGTAGAAAGAAAAATGTTGAACGTTGATGTCACAAGGTTGTTTTTAGATTAACTTTCATTTTATAATCAATTTACTCATCTATTCAACGAAAATATATCAATGTCATGGGAGAATCATAACTTAAATTTTATAGAAAGAAAAATGTTGAACGTTGATGTCACAAGGTTTTTTTTAAGATTAACTTTCAATTAAAATCAATTTACTCATCTATTCAAGGAAAATATATATTAATGTCATGGGAGAATCTTAACTTAAGTTATTTATGAATTATTTATCATGATATATCTATTTTACGTTAAAGTAATATGGCGTTGAATAACTCAGTACATGAGGAATATTAATGCAATAAGCTTTAAAAAGCAAATGATAGGGTGAGGAGTTTCAAAACTGAGTGAGGAAATATTAAGGGATATAGAAACTTTATCACAAGAGCTTCCATAAAATCTCATCACAAACAAAAGGCAATTTGTTGGTAACTTGATAAACTAGTTCTAAACAAGACAAACTTGAGATGTTATCATGATATTATTTAATCGTTTGCCTTTCTAATAAATCATAAGAACGATAAATTTTTTTCTGCTGACATTTATTTTACCATTAACTCTCGTTATATGGAGTGTCAATATTGTATATGATACAGATTTCGCAATATAATACAGGAGAATCACATGTTTAATGATTCCTTTGAGAATACTTACCGTGGTGCACGGTGTTGACGTTGGAGACGTGGACCGAAGTACCAGTGTTACCACTCAGAGCCACTACACGTGACCTGTTGTGCTTAGCTTTTATAAGGCAGACGACCACGCCTACCACTATAGCAAGCACGATTAGCCCAGCGATCAGGCCGCCCAGAGAACTCCTACAAATCAGAGTAAGAACAAACGGGAAATCCGGCAAAAATGATTCTTACAGATCAGAACAAGAATGATAAGCCAAGCGATCAAACCGCACAGGAACCCTTCACATCACAGTGAGCTTATATTCTGGATACTTAATGATAATAACCTTGTGTAATCAATTAATTCTTCTTTGGAATTCATTTGTTTAAATCAAATAAAATTTAATCATTTTCATAAATATTCTGTGCTTATGATCCCTTGAGATGTACAATTTTTTTTCTGTTTTAGAACTTAAATCCTTATATTTTAAAGACATCTCTTTTAGAGAACACACATTGAAAGTGAAAAGCATAACTCACTCATCATCACTTATGTCGTAGTAATAGTAATAGTAGCAGTAGTATCTACTGTAAGCGTATCTATAATAGCAGTAAGACGCTGACTCTAAGGTCTGCAAACCTAAAATTAAAAAAAACAAAACATCTTACTCATCTATACAACGAAAATACATTAATATCCTGGGAGAATCTTAAATTCTGTTTTAAGATGACATCATTTCTTACAAAATTAAAACAAAATGTGCTTTTATCTTATAAAGAGTTTTTATTCTTTATTAGCTCATCAATCTTTCTCTGGACGGGTTAATAAATAGAATGAAAATGTAAACAGAATTTAATTCAAATTTGACATTCGTATGGTATTTCCAAGAATGCTTTGAAAAAAGGAAGCAGCTGCATTATACCTCAAGTTTCCCATAAAAAGATTGAAAATTAAATTACTTACAAAATGCGAAAAGTACCGCAAAAAATCCCGCTAAAACTATAACGCTCATCTTAATGGTAAAGATTTAGTTTTAACACGTATTACTTTAAAGTCCTGGGTCGTATTTTGCCGGACTATTCAGAGGCTCACAATTCAATCAAATCTTTCATCTTTTCGGTATATTGGCCTACTCATCTTCAATGACGTGTTTTAATTTGTACTATTAGACCATTTAAATTATAAGAAGAAAAACAAAGCACTCTCTGCATATAGTTCAATACACTATATATGTTAAATGTCGCTGCGATGACAAATGCATAGATTCTGGATCTTTTTAAATGTTGTTTAGAAATGATACTGAAGAACTCGGGTTGCCTTTTTACCACGTATATCTTCAAATATTTCCATTTCTAATTTTTCCCTCTGCGATAACTCTTTGAAAGTTGTCGGAGTTTATTTCTTGATAATTCTGCCGGAATGTAAATTAGGAAGGTCGATAGGTCAGGAGCTAAGGAGGCCTAAAATGCATGCAAATCTCGTGCGCATCTGTCTCTATGTCTGACGCTAAGGAGGCAAAATGTGCATGTAAATCTCGTGCGACTGCCTAGGTGTCTGACGTCATTGGGCGAGGACTATTGAAATTGGCATGGAAGTCCTCGTGTAATTTAAGTCTATGTCTACATTTTTAAAGTCTAAATCTACCATTTTATTTCACAATAAAATGAAAATATAAGGAATCACTGTTTACTTAGGAGAGTATGCCAGGGACATCAACAATAGTGGGAAACATGGGATAATTTTAGCATAACGGGCTTCGCCCGTTATGCAAATTATCCCATGTTTCCCACTGTTGTTGATGCCCTGACATACTCTCCTAACTAGACAGTGATTCCTTAACTAATTAAAAAAACCAAATAAAAACAAAACAAAACCAAAAAACAAAACAAAAAAACAAGCAAGCGAATTCAGAATCTAAACAGAAGGCTTCGGAAAAACTTTCACGCTATACTTCACATCCCCCTTCACAGGTGCTTGGGGACAGGATACACCCTCTATATTTATGGCTTGTCGAGTTTCTTTTTTCATAGTTTACTTTTATAAGCATTTGTTAATGTATATTACACTGTAAATATTCTAAATTAACGTGAAATAAGTGCATGATATGTACAAAATATATACTACTGGTCGTAACCTGCGAAAGTGCAACGATCATCATTTGCAGTTGGTAAGTTCGTTTCAGTAAAATAATGTTTGAATTTCCTACCGAGGTGACAATTTTTACAAAATGGCGTCTGCAGAAGTTGCCAACCTTCTTCTTCATTAATACCAGTGGATTATATTCTACATATAAAGGGGGGTGTGTCCTGTCCGCAAGCACCTGTGCCCCCCCATTTTTTTTTTATTTATGCATTATATACGAGGGTCGAACAAAAATACGCGGACTCTGGTATTATTTCCACCTATGGACGTCAAATAGTAGTGACATTTCAAAGAATCATTTTTCTTAATTTTTGGAATTTTTTTTAGATTTCTTCTAAAATAATTGTTCCTTTGATATCGCTATTGGTGATGTACGGAGATCGACAAAACTTTAAAAAAAAACAAAAACAAACGTACGGATTCCAAAGCTTACATCTTTATTTTCTATCATTTGCGATTTTAATTGACAATTTTCACAAGTGTATATTATATCAAATTGTTCTATTTTCATGTATATAAATATTTGAAGTAGTATATGAAGCAGGAACAAAGATAACAACAAAAAAAAAACAAAAAAAAACAACGAAATAAAACAAAAACATGTCTGAATGAAATATGTGGTAAACGAGTATTCATGACATCTGTCTCCAAATAGCAAAGAGGAATTTCAGACGGTTATACCCCAGTACAAAAGGCTTCAACGCGGGGGGGGGGGGGGGGGGGGGCTGCAGCATTATCCCCAAAAAATTGAGAGTGACCAACGTCACACAATATTGCAGGAATATCTGCATTTTTGGGGTTTTAAACCAAAACCTTTTACATATATATTCAACAAAATTCCATTTCAAAATGATGCAAAATGTTCATACATATGTAGAGCATGCTCTTCCGTATCGATTCAATTGAGAGGTAAAAAACTCCATATGCAGGTGACAAGGATATATTGCTGCATCAGTAAGGGAAGTTAATTGAAAAGTTAAAGTCATCACGTTTATTGTTAAGCTTTGTTGATTAATGTCTTTTTCTAGTTATAGATCCAAATATTAAACAGATGTGTCAAAAATTGTGGTGTCTTTTATTTCAAGCTCACTGAGATATACTATGTCGAAATAAGAATGGAACGGTTGAACAGTACACTGTAAAAAATGCGCTTAGAAAATAAACACTTCCGTTATGTGTTTAGACCTAAAACATGTATAAGATTGTGTTTAACAGCTAAACACTTATGTGTAAACGTGTGTTATATCTAAATGGTGTTAGATTAAACACATGTTTAGATATAAGTGTTTAGAAATTGAACACTTTTCTGTGAAGTGCAGGGTTATCTTCCCGGAAATGACGCCACAGGCACCTGACGTTACTTATTTTTCTTTTATTAAAAAAAATATACACATACCTAATGTATTATTAGGTATGTGTATATTTTTTTTATAAAAGAAAAATATGTAACGTCAGGTGCCTGTGAATGACGCATATAAATTCGAATGATAAATAGAGCGGTTATCGAAACAAAGAACATCCCAATGTAAGCTAAAGAAGATGGATTAAAGGAAGTGAATGCTAATCAAAGTGATAATCATGAAGAGATTGTGAAAATCAAATGCATTTAAAATGCAACATTACTATGATAAAAGGTATGTTTACTATTATTTCTAATTTACATAAATTGACCACGATGGGCTACGAAAATAGACATGCGGTTACACATGTAGTTGTAGATCAAGATTCCCTTCGGATATTTTGCATTCCTAAATTCTGGAAATGAGTACAATATATAGAATGTCATTAACAATATCTATATCGGTATCAATACTATATTGTGGTTAAATGATGTTCAATAAAAGTAGCACAATAATAGCTATAAATCATATGAAAAAATCATACAACTTCAGCCAGTGAAGACGTGTTTTAATAAAATTTGAATTTCTTTCTTACAGGATATGGTCCACAACGAACTTAAACTGCTGCCATCTCCAAGTCCACATTGACATGCCATCTTTCTTACATTTTTCAACACTTCTTACTTTCTAGAGGAAACTGAATTTTGTGAAGTCTGCTGTTCGTTATTATAGCTTTGAACAACCCAAAAACTTCTTATAGTATGGAAGTGGATTACTTATACTGATGTTCACGGATGAAAACAAATTATGCATGTGTTGCTCGATCGATGAAAGAATTTCTGGAACTTAAAACAGACATGAGGAATGACTGCTGGCTAAGCTGATTAAAATTAAAACCAGCGTGTAAAAATATATATTTAAACATATATGTATATTTAATTTAAAATTCTTCATAATAAATCCATCTTTTAATGTTCATTGAATAAAATTTAAAATGTAAACAATTGTTATATTTTCAGTTATCTTGCAGGAAGACAATGAAAACATTCAAGTGTTTAATTTGTAAACATGTATTACAACATGTTTTGTAAAGTGTTTAAAGTCTAAACATGTAAGTGTAATTTGTATAAATGGTAATCCAATTTATGCTCAAAGCTCCCTTTCTAAAGAGGAAGTTCTTCAAAACCATACGTCAGTTTTGAATACTACCTTTTAATATTTCCTAAATTTCCAAACAACCAAACTGAATTTTTGATGTACCATATCTATATATATTGAATAGCGAAACTTCATAAATCAAAACGAAAACAAAGATACACAGCGGGTTCCAGTTAATGTTCTACGTACCAAGCCTCTTTCTTTACTTCAAAGATATTAATAGTAATGAAGGAGGAACTTCAAGATTACACTGTAAAAAATGTGTTTAGATGATAGACACTTTCCTAAGCACATTCTTGTCGCACTTTTTTTAATGCACTGAAATTCTAAACACATTGAATTTCATTACGTCTAACGAAAAGTGTTTAGAGCCTAAACACTTACATGTTTAGACTTTAAACACTTTACAAAACATGTTGTAATACATGTTTACAAATTAAACACTTGAATGTTTTCATTGTCTTCCTGCAAGATAACTGAAAATATAACAATTGTTTACATTTTAAATTTTATTCAATGAACATTAAAAGATTAAATTAAATATACATATATGTTTAAATATATATTTTTACACGCTGGTTTTAATTTTAATCAGCTTAGCCAGCAGTCATTCCTCATGTCTGTTTTAAGTTCCAGAAATTCTTTCATCGATCGAGCAACACATGCATAATTTGTTTTCATCCGTGAACATCAGTATAAGTAATCTACTAAATTACGTTTTATATAATACACTGTAAGCCAGTACGTTCTAATCGTATACTCCATAGAATTCTTTTTCATTTCTTTAATATAGAAGAATAGATGGTTTTCATACAATCGCAACTTCTCGGGCCTTTCCGACTAGCGGAAAAACGACCTCGAGTGCACTGTAAGAAATGTGTTTAGAATTCAAACACTTTTCTAAACACTTTTTTGTCACTTTCTTTTTTATATGTTTAATTCCTAAACATGTTTAGTTTCTAAACACGTATGAGAAAGTGTTTAGAATGGAAGCATATAAGTGTTTAGATTCTAAACACTTTCTCATACATGTTTAGAAATTTTACATGTTTAGGAATTAAACATATAAAAAAGAAGGTGACAAAAAAGTGCTTAGAAAAGTGTTTGAATTTTAAACACGTTTGTTAATTATGTGCTTAGAAATTAAGCATAGGTCCTATCTAGATTTAACATATTAAAACAAGTGTTTCTACAGAAGCACTATGTATATGTATAAACACATGTAAATTTTGGCACAAAGAGCATATTACTTAATACACATAACATTGTCAAAATTTTCAAAATATCAACCGATATAAAATATTCATCATAAGGCCTCTGATTTTTTTTTTTTTACATATGTAGATACTTAACAATTGTGTGATATTCTTTTTCCACAAATTTAATATTTTGATCTCTATAAGTTCTATCAGCATGACATACATTATATCTATAACGCAGGGATGAGCAACAAAAATAAAATAGGCTAGCAATTTTATATCAAAACTTTCTTTAATCTTTTTAATAATGCATTATTAAAGATATTTCAATTAAAATTATAAAATATTTATTTTATACAATATATTGCATATGATTAATTACATTGTCGATCGTCTGCAGAGTGTTCCATATGTCAGTCATCAAAATGTCAAACGTGATTAACTTTCAGCAGTCCTAAAGCACTACATAGCACCACATAATATAATATCCCATCAGTAACTGCCGAAAAGTAATTCATATCAAATGCACAAGGATAATCACAAAATGATAATTTTAGGTACATGTATTTAAATCCACCGAACATTGTCGAATTAAGGGTAACTCAATACACTTCTTAAAAATATGTTTCTTAGTGTTGATCCCAGAACAACAATTTTGCACTTGAAGATGACACCATGCACAGATGCGGGTACTTTGATACATAGATGCTTTGAGTTCAATCCGGACTATTCACATAACCTGTAGGAAAGAAAGTCAGATTTAAGTAAAAGTACCGTATGCTGCTCACTGACGTCAATTTTTAAAGTTGCATTGAAACTATACTTATATAAAATTAGTTATTTTTAATGAAATTCAATATAACCTCCTCTTCTACAAGTCTACAAACGACCCCAAAGGCACTGTTTACATTGCTCATCGTTAGATAATGCAAATCTTAATAAAAGGAAAACATACCTTTAATATGTTGCAGTAAAAAGATGCCTTTCAAATGATTTTCAATATTTCTTCATGGTTATCCGTTGGGTTGTCAGTATCTCTCCTTGATACGTCCCTGAAGCCTTTTGTGATTTACTGAATGTTTCGATGGCCGCTCAAATTAACGTTCAAATATACGATATTTGTGTCATTTCCGGGAAGATAACTCTGCATTTAACTGCAGAACGTGTTTAATTTCTAAACACGTTTAGATATAAAACATGTTTAGACACAAGTGTTCAGTTGTTAAACATATTTCTATACATGTTTAGATCTAAACACGTCATGGAAGTGTTGAAATTCTAAACACAATTTTTACAGTGTGTATGTGGTAGACGCCATGATAGCCCTCCCTTTTCACGATCTTTGAAATAAATTCATGGAGACATTTTATCTGTGGAATATGGAGTTTAACTTTTTTCAATGTAATGGTATTACTTAGAATATACTGTAAAAGGGACTTCTAAATCCTTCTATCCTGTATTTGAATATGTAAATTTTTAACATCCGGTGATGTTTGTTTTTCCGACCTCTGACGGAAAGACCCGAGAAGATGCGATTGGGTTTTTATATTGACCCTAAATCGCTAAATGTCCGATTTAACATAAACCTGGTGCATTTAATCTATTCTCACAAAGAGTCGAGATCTTCTTTTTCATGGCTGGCTTATCGCCTGGGACATAACATGACAGAAATTCAAAAATTCAGATTCATTTTAATTGTTTGGAATATTTGGAAATATTAAAAATATTCAAAACTGACATGTGATTTAAGAACATGAACATATTGTTTTTATATTTCTCTGATTCTTCATAATCCATGATATTTATGATGCAAGTTGTAGGATCCGGGTTCCCATTATTTAGGACCTCTCAAAAATAGTGATCTAAAGTCCTTATTATTAACAATATTTAAGTCACCAGTAATAACGTGTCCAGCAGGACCATAGTTATAGGGTTTCAGATAATCGATATTCAGGCGTTGTAAAGTTTCTTGTAATTAAAAGTTTGGAAGCGATAGTCGATGTAAAGGAAAGAAAATTCAAAACAGTTTTAATTAATTGTAACATTTAAGAAACATTCAAATCCCTTTGTCAGAAAAGACAATTATTTTCTATGTTTTATGTATAAAATACAAGTATATATTGTTTTGGATATCGATACATTTAGAACACATTTAATTAAACCAATTACGCTAGATTGGTCTTTAAAAATCCATGTGTAAAGTTAAATATAAAAAGTGGTGAAGATGTCAAAGTGATAATTTCTGATTAGGTTAACTGAGTTAGTATATCTAAATAATTTTAAAGGGTTGGTTTTATATTATCACAATATTCTTTTCATTTTAAAAAATTAGAAAAAATGTCACAAAAATGTACCATTTAAAATAACATTGTCAATGAGATATTAAAAAGCTTGATGATATGGCTCTCTGTAGAGAAATAATGGTCATAAAACAATACGATTTATGCAGATACAGAGTATTTTTCTTCAAATGACCAGAGGACAGATCTAGAGTGGTTGAAGCTTTTAATACTAAAGTAACCAGCAGCTATCTTTTATGCTTTAAAACCACAAAAAAGTCTTTTCCTAAGAGGTAAATATAGTAATAAAAGGTTTAAAAAAGATAGAAAAGGCGTAAATTATAATACGGTTTAATCACACCATCATTTCTAAAATAAGAAATTAAAATAAGGAACAATCTACATGAATGAAGTTATTAAATAAAGGTCAATATGAAGTCTTTACCACTGATAAAAATATGTATGGCGATAAAAGAACAGTTCTCAAGCTCAAAAGTAGATTTAATTTAATTGAAGCAATACAAATCAAGAGCAGAGCAAATATGGACATTTAACATCATCAGAGATGGGACCGGGTGTAATGGAGAAGTAAGCATTCCTGTCGACTATTTACACAAGACGTGGGCTCCGTGTTCATGAATGGGAAACAGGAAAAATACAAAGACAATTCAGTATGTAAATAAAATTTTAACAATTAACTGTTATTAACTATTATAAAAATAACCTTCTGAAAATGTTCTGAAAGTGATCACAATTTACTAATAGAAATATATAATGATATTTGCAATGTTCTCCCTTCTGTACATTTGTCGTTGGTCTGGGACACTAATACTTCGGAGGTGGGTACTGTGGTGGTGGATAGGCGGGGTTATCTCCAAACATGGAGTTAGAGGGTTGGGCGTAACCAGGAGGAGGGGCTCCGTATCCATGACCAGGGGGCGGAGCTCCGAATCCGTAACCCGGAGGAGCTGTAAAGTAAAATTTGACATTTAAGGGAGATAAATTGGGTATGAATTCTAAATAAAATTTACACTCCAAATGTATACATAAATTGAATTTTAAAAATGTTATTCACATTTGAAACACTACTGCTTTATAAATCCTTAACTTCGAATAAATCTTGGTGTTGTATATTTAAATGATGTAATGATAACATACGTGGCTGGTGAACAGTGTTCACATTATTGACGTTCGTCACAGTGGTGGAGGGGCCGCCGCCGATCATTGTCACACGGTTCCTTTGATTGTTTTTGATGACACAGATGACAATTGCAATGATGACAATAACAACGATAGCACCGACAACCGCTCCAGCATAAACACCAGCACTGCAAAAAAGAACCTTGGTGAAATATATCTCAACAATAAAAAAGTCTCCTCAGCAATGAAAAAACAAAAACAAAGTGAATATAACACAACAATAAAAAAAATGCAGAAAATATAGGCCCTACCTAAGCAGCGAAAAAATAAAAGATAATGAATATACCAGAATTAGAAATAACAGCATAACATTACATACTTTATGATAAACGTGATAACAATTGACATTTCAATCGTCACTTTGCCTAGCTTATACAGCAATAAACCTTCATCACCTGCATCCCGGGTTTATATCTCTCAGTAGAATCGATACGCAAGATCATACTCTTTACATGTATGAACAATTTCTAAAGGGGGTTAATTATTGATAAACAAGTTGATGAAACAAGAATATCAGCAGTCTCGTTTAAAGTCATCATTTTGCAAGTTCTATAGTCGATACAATAACCTTGTCAGGAAATACAATTTATCATCGAGTCAAATGCTGACGGAAGTGTTTCATGTAAATTGTTAGGCAATTATATACACACACTGAATTGTCCTTTTTTAAAAAAAAAACAACAACTTATTTCCCGATCATCACTTGTTGTAACTGTAAAATATAAATACATGTTGAAAAGTAATATAAATACATTACTTATCGTAACTGCTGTAGTAATAGCAGTAGTAGTAGTAGCCGTAGTAGCAGTAATACCCTCCAGTAACCAATGGCAGAACTACAACAAGAAAGAAACTTTTGTTTGATGTGATTGACAGGTGTTGACCTCTCTTTCTCTCGTTGACACACACCCACACACCCTCACCCACACCCACACACACCCTCACACACACACACACACACACACACACACACACACACTCTCTCTCTCTCTCTCTCTCATTATCTTTTTTTCTATTATATCTGAAGATATATTCAACTTATAGTAAATCTGTATTTACTAAAAATAACATTAAGTTTTAGAAAAGAAAAAAAAATGTTCAAGTTTTTTTTTTACCTCACCTGAGCTAATTACCAATCTGATTACCAATTGTCCGGCGTCCGTTTGTAAAGTTTCCACATTTTCAATTTCTTCTAAGAACCACTGGGCCAATTTTAATTGAGACTTATATAAAGCATTCTGAGCGACGGAAATTCTAAATTATCAAAATAAAGGATCCAGTCTTCTTCTAATGAAAAATTCAAGAGAAGATATAATTAAGCAAGGGTCATTAAAAAATCTTCCGAAGAACAACTGGATTGATTGATTGTATACTGTTTAACGTCCCTCTCCAGAATATTTCACTGATATGGAGACGTCATCATTGCCGGTGAAGGGCTGCAAATTTAGGCCTATGCTCGGCACTTACGGCCTTTGAGAACCACTGGACCAGAACATTATGTGGAAGCTTTCTGATGTAGTGTAAATTCTTAATTGCTCAAATCATTTCAGTCTGGGACTGAGTGTGGCCACAATAAGAAATCCAAACTTTACATTAAAATATGATGGTTTTTTTTTTTTAAATTCTATTCTTTTCAACAAGCACTTGACTAGAAAAGTTGAAGCTGATATGAAAGCTTCCCGAGGAAGCGAAAATTGATGAAATCTTATCCCCTAGGTGTAGATTTGGGTAAAAATAATCGATTTAAGGTTTTTCCACCCTCACAATTTTAATGGTTTAAAGTACAAAAACTGCATTTAATTTCATTTGATATAGTTTTAAAAATGTACATTTTTTTTGGTAAGTATTGAAATATATGATAATTATAATAAAACTTCTGTAGAGAAGGACAGGACCAAAAAATGCAATTTAACGTGAAAGCTTTCAAAGATGGTGAAGATTGTTAATTTTTCATCATGGTCCTGGTTAGGGTGGGACCAAAATAAGACATCAAAGATTTATATTGAAGAGTATAGAAAATTCTTCAAAGTCTTCTCAAGCATATTGTAGTGTAAATGATTAAACTTTTGTGAAAAATTTCCGTGGAAGTTTAGAGCAAGAACAGGATGGCTATGATGAATTATTCAAATCATGGCCCCTTTATTTAGAACTATAATACGTTTAACATTTTTCACGAGAAAAAATTAAAATAATACAATCTGATGCAGAACGACAGGGCCAAAGTGACAGAGGAAAGTGTCGTGACCCTCTTTATATATAATTTGTCATGCTGACAAAATATCAACGAGTTTAATATTAAATGCCTAAAGAATATACTGTTAAATGAGAACCATTTCAGGCTTTAAAATGGGAAAACACATAGAAATACACTCAAACGGCTTTGAACGTCACACAAAATTTAAATGTATAACCGTTACCTATATTCTTCTTGAGGTAATACAACTCGGGCAATAGAAATTTCTATTCATGTGCATGAATTGCTTGGCAATTAGTAAAGAAAAATCGATAAAATATCTAGATTTCTTTATGACGTCAGTTTTAATATACTAGCATTACAAATACAATTCTTCATAAAATTTTTTTGTTAAATAAGAAAAATATTATGTGGTGTAGAAAACTATAAAACTATAAAAAATATAATGTTATTTTTTTCTTTTAAAAGTTGACTTTGATAAAATAATTTTTTTAAAAGACAATACATGACAAATCTTCTACCTATAAAGTTTTTCATAAAGATAGATCTTTGAGGAAAACTTACATAAAAGACAAATGAATAATTCCAGGATCTGTGCATTCATTTTCCGTAAATGGTAAATTTCCGCAATTAAGAGAAACATAAAGTATGTGAGAAGCCTGTAAACTTCACACTTTAAATGCCCTTCTCCTTCTTTCAAACTGGTTTCTTAGCTCAAAACATTTCAATGTCTTTTTCACATTCAAATCTATTCATACCTATTTCAAACACATTTGTGACGTATGCGCACAAAGGCACCCAAATATCTCATTTTACCGAAAGAACAAAAAATATATAGAAGTCTATTAGTTATCCAGGTTCAATCAAGGGTGTACGGGGATTTACCCCGGGTTGTACCGTAAATCTGGAAATTTTTACGTCGATTTTATTTTGCGAATTTGGGTCAAAATGCTGTTGATTAATATTTACGTTTCAAAATTTTGCGAATGATCACTGCTTTGTTCACTTTTTCTAAAAGGTATTTTATTTTTAAGAAAAATATTTTTGCGAATGCAATGAACTCGCAAATTTGCTAAAAATTTATCTACAGCAAAAATTTCCAGATTTACGGTATTCCATACACCCTGAGGCCGAAGGCCGAAGGGTGTATGGAATACAACCCGGGGTAAATCCCCGTACACCCTTGATTGAACCTGGATAACGAATTTATTTCCTTTGTACCCATAACAATGCTTTAGAGTGTGTCTCAACATATCGATTTGCTTTGTATTATAGAAAAACTATGCATTGTGACGTCACGTTTTATTTACACCCGGCTCAAGTCGGGTGCACGGATATTTACACCCGACTTTGTAACCAATCAAAGCTCGTGTTACAAGCTAGATAGGAAATAACATTATATATACAGAGCTGATAAGAGATAGTGGTGAAATTGACAGATCGTAATTCACTTACAGACGATTTATTTAAAAAGTGAAATAATATAATAAGAAAAACGGAAACCTTTTCTTGGTCTTTTTTAGTTACCTGGTATTAATATGTAATAAAACCTTTTGCTAAGTTTTTGTTTCGTCTATTTATAACATAATAGTCAGAAATAAAAAAAAAAAATAGAATAACGTTTAATAAATATTTTATATCATTTCTTTCGATAGCTCGGTTTAAAAAATAAATTATTTTTTTTATAATCAAAGATTATAATAATTTAAGAAAAATTAAACTTCAGATATTTCTTCATATTGTTAATGACGCAAAAGTTATGTATAAACACCTCGTCATTGGTCATTTGCAAAATTATTTTGTTAAAAACATTCTGGTGGTACACAAAAGTATAGAGTTACCATTAAAAAGATGCTTGAGTTTCTGATTGACAATTTCTACTATAGTATATATATGTGATTTTGGAAACCAAGTCTTTCAACGCATGGGTACCAGTTGCGCCCCGTTATTAGCAGACCTATTTTTGTATTCATATGAAGCAGAATTTATTCGAAATCTTGTCAAGAAAAGAGGAAAGCATTTGCTGTAGCTTTTAACTCGATATTTAGATATTTCAATTAACTATGGTTCTTTCAATTCTTATATCGATACGATATATCCCGTGGTGCTTGAAATAGAAGATACTACATAGTCTAACACATCTGTTTCATATTTAGATATTTTACTTGGAAAAGACGTTTATGGTAATCTAACAACCAAGCTTTATGCTAAACGTGATTACTTTTCTGTCATCAACTCCTCTAACTTATACAGCAATTACATACGGAGTTTATATCTCTCAGCTGATTTGATACGCTGGAACATGCCCAATTCTGAAACGAGGTTAAGTATTGACAAAAAAGTTTAGGAAACAATGATATCAGAGGTCTCGTTTAAAGTCATCATTTCGTAAGTTCAATAGTCGAGACAATGACCTTGTCAACAAATACAATTTATTGCTACATCAAATGCAGACTTTTTTCATACTATTTGTTAGAACATTATATACACACTGAATCGTCAAAGAATTTTTCTTTTTTTTTTCCAATCACGACAAGGAGCACAAGGCGGATGTGACCGGTCGGCAGGGGATCCTCACTCCTCCATGACACCTGATCCCACCGGTCGCGCGTGATGTTTTAGAGGTCTGTGTTCGGTCTGCTCCAAAATTTGTATTGTTTAAAGAACTTTTAAGTTTGAACACTTTTCGTGATCTCTACATATTTCTGTATTCATAACCTCTCAAAGGGCGCAGAAACGAAAAAAATATAGATGATATAAAAATTAAAGAATTGTTGCATCGTATTAAGTTTCAAATTATAAATGGTTTGTATCGTGGGATAGAAATCAATTTCATAAGATATATATAGTTCACATTTAATATATATATAATTATAGCTTTGAGTTATGTCCAAGACACGATGTAGTTACGATATCGACGCATTACTTTTTTATAGTTTACTATAATATTTCTCTATCCTTGTGTGTTTATTACAATACTTATATCTGTTTTAAGAAGTCTTCCTTACTGTCAATATCCACGATATCGTGCCGATATCGAATCATGATTGTTCAAAGAATTATGGTTTCCATCTACAATACTAGTATTGTATTAACATATGTAATTTGAAAACTATCTTTACTGAAATTTTCCCTGTAGTGTCGATATCGTCGATATCGAGGATGTCGCTTCGACATCGAATCATGTTTGCTCAGCTCTTTGTAAATACCGTCCCTGTTACTTTGAATGTATATTTATGTTTAATTACTCTACTTTTACGAAGATTGTACCTGCCATCGATATCGTCGATATCGTATCGATATCGTATCATGATTGTTAAAATATATTATTTCGCCAGCCTTCACCCTATTACAAAATCTTTATTTTTAACATATCCCATGACAATAAGTTCTGTTTCTTCATGCAACGCTTGTGCATATGTACTTTTGATTAATAAGTTTACCCTACTGTCGATATCGTCGATATCGACGATATCGTATCGATATCGAATCATGATTGTTAAAATATATTAAACAACTTTCTCCCTCACCCAACATCTTACTCTAAACCTAATCCAAAACAATAACAACCACCTTATCATAATTTCATTTCATATTCATGCTAATAATGAATGAATTTGACATCACTTGTGACCTTGTAAAATTATGTTATACCTCATTGTGAAAATAAATTCTACAAATACGATTGATATCGATACGATATCGTCATGGTATTGTCGATATCGACATAGCACAAAGTCTTATATATGGTACCAAGTATTTCAAATTAATAGTGCTCATCATGATCGATATCGACATAATATTGTCGATATCGTCGATATCGACATCGAATTCGTTCTTGGACATGCATGATAGCTTTAACCCTGGCCACCAATGATTTCTACCCTAGCCTATCACACAGTGTTGTGTTTTACTCTTGAAAACTTCATAATAAAATGTGAAAATTCTTAGAGGAAGCATGCAGGAATCATGTCAAAAGTCTGTCGTGCATGTACAGGGGACATTTGAATGATATAGACTCTGTATCAGAGAGTGGCTGTCTGTGAGGAAATTGATCATCCGTAGGTGATGAAGGCATATTTCTAAATATGTAAGGGAAGTGACGATTGAAGAGATAAACTCATCACCTTTTATCATTACGCTTTGTTGTTAGATTACCATCGTCATCTTTCTTTCTAGTATAATATCCAAAATTTTGACCTGCTCCGCCACCCGATTTTCACAGTTTTTTTTTATTACTGAGTATTTGAATAAACTTGAAATTAATTATGATATTTGAAAAGTTTATAATAAAAATAATTGAATTTATTGTAAAAACATTTCTAGTTAATCTGGATAAATAATATGACGTTGAGTAAAAAATATATGACTTAAAGGAAACACCTTCACATACACATGCACAGAAACTTTTAAATGTACAGTATAACAAAAAACATCATGGAAAAAAAAGAAACTATGTCTTGAGGTCTGGTACATGTACACTGTACTTGAAAATACTCTCAGGTCACCTAATGCACAACTGAGGGGATATTCTGCTTTGAATAACGGGTCATAGTATTTCGTTGTCTTTAGAAGTTGTTGTAGATAGGGGCTGGTTGTCCGTACTGTACGTGACTTATATTATTGTTTAGATTTAGATGTTGTGCTGACTGTCCCAGCTGATACGGATACATAGCACCATCTGACGGATGTAGATGTCCGGATATTGTTGACATTCCTGTTAATACAAAGCAAATAATAAAAAAAGTAGTAGATACAGGTATGTGAGTATATATAAATATCTCAAAGATGAAATATATCATCCCCCCTTCTTCAAAAAAAAATTACACGATATTTTTTTTAGAACAGCGCAAACAATGAGGCCTCTCAAAATATAGAGGCGGAATTAATGCCAAGGAGGAATAAGCAATCCCTGCTGATAGAACACACCCGCCTTGAGCCCTTTATTTCATTGCTATATTTTATAGTTTATATATTTTATGGTTATTTTTTAAAGTTTTAAACAACCTTGCCGTTGCTGCATGGGATTTGTGTTGGATATGCCGTTTATCACCGCATCTATCATGACCATGCGCTGTGTCTGTCTCTTTTTGTTCCGCAAGTTCTTTAAAATCGCCAAGACCACAATAATTATAATCAGCAAAACTCCTCCTACACACAGTCCAACGATAGCATAAGTATTCCTGTAAATAAGATCAGTTTATATAACTGTTTTAGGGTGTAATTGAATTACTGTAAACCACATATTTTCGTTGGGTCATACTTTCAAGGTTTGAAGAAAAATATTGGTTTATTGGGATTTTATTTCGTGGTTGGAGTATATGTTTTATTAGTACATGTAGTAATGAATATGACATTTTACATTTCGTGGTGGTCATAGTACCTCGGTCTAAAACAGCGAAAATTAACCCCCACTAATTTTTATGATGTCACAGCATTCGAGAGAAAAAAATGATCGAGTGTTCATTGATTATATAAGATCAACTTTTATAAGCACATCTGAGAAATACTTCAGTAACAAATTCTTTATACACATGTAATTAATATTCCGACTGGAGGTACTGTAGGCAGTGAGCTCACTAAATGATGTCTTAAATGTTTAGTTTTAACATAATTTATTGTAAAAAATAGTTAGACATACTAGAATCACCTCTACTGGTTGCCTAAGTTCTGCTAAGACTATCAAATCTTAGCTAAGCAAGCTTCTAGGCTAAAACTGTTCTTATAGCTACTAGTAAGTCCTAATAAAGCATAGCCATGTGTTACATTAAAAGTTTAGACAATGATCAAGTCAAACCTATAAAGTTTTACCTTTAAATGTAACACATGGACAACAATGTAAGTTAAACTTTACTTACAGATCTGTCATTTTGCTGATTTTGGTCACACTTTCGGTTACAAACCCCTTGTTAACCCTTACGTGGGATTTCAAAATAGACCCCGTGACGGGATAAGGTTTCACAGTCGATCGACCGTACCCGGAGCGGTGTCGTTTTGCTTTTATTGTTGACGGTTGTATTTATTTCACAAAAATGTGAAAAATTACAATGATTTAGGTCATTTTATTTTAATTTTGAAAGTAAGTACCCGATAAACTACACACGGGTATAAAGTTATGATTGCAAATTTTACATATGTACATAAAGATGAAAATTAAGGTTATGCAATTGTATACTATTATATATGATATGAATTGCCGTGTATGTTTGATCGTTTACTAAATATTAAAAGTATCGGGATCGCATCATATCAGTCCAATCATATACCATAGGCGTCGAACCGGGGGGGGGGGGGCTTATATTGGGGTTTACCTTATTTTGCAGGTTTAGCCCCCTCCCCCCTTTCAGTTTGCTTCCGACGCCTATGTATACTTATTACCGACTTCATTTTAAAACTCTATCAGAGGTTCGGGAAGGAGTCCCGATTTTATGCATTTTCCCTCGTCTTTCTGTTAAGCATGTCATAAATTTCACAAGTTAAAATAACACATTCCATGCCATATTTATTTTTATGCTCCGTTATAGAAGATTCGAGGAATATAGTGTTGCCTTGTCTGTATGTTTGTCTAAGTAACAGTCTGTCTATAGCTGTCTGTCTGCTAGGCTGTTCACAAACACCATAACCATGCCTAAAACTTTTTAATGGTTGGAGTTATGACTTTCATATTTCACATGTGTATATTTTGTGACAAGACCTTTCATTGGGTTCCAACATTTGACTTCTTGACCTTTAACTATAAGAGTTTGGCCTACTTTTCCAAAACTTTTATCTAACAGTAACCTTCAAATCAATTTGTGTTTTGCTATGGCTTCTTGCACATCTCAAAATTTGTATTTATCTTGACAAGAAGTTTCCTCTGTAGTTAATGCTTTTGACCTTGACATCAGAGTTTGACCTACTTTTAAACCTTAAACCTTGGTCATAACTTTTGGAAAGTTTTAGGACTTAAAACACATATTTTCCTTGTGACAGGCCTTCCTTAAAATGACAACAATTCTAATCTGTTGACCTTGACCAGGAAGTTGGAACTAACTTTGAAAAATGGTAACCTACTCCATAAAATTGGAACAGTTGGTGCTAGGACTCTTATATTTTTTGCACCTTTATTTCTCATGACAAGGCCTTCCCCTGTGGACCATTAATTTTGACTTTTTTCTTTGAGTTTTACTCACTTTAAGAAAACATTAAAATTGACCATAACTTTTGAATGGTTGGTGCCTAAGTTTTCATAATTCATTACCATGTATGTGCATGGGGTGGGGGTGGAGTGCTGGGGGTTGAAAGTTGGTTCCACTGACCACGAGTAGCTGTTGATTTCTTGTTGCCTCTAACTTAAGTCAGTGAGTTAAAAGTTAAACGTTTATAAATATGAAATATATGGTGATGACAAACAGTACTCAAACTCAGATGTCCATTAAACAATACAAATAATGGAGCAGTGCAAACACAGACCTCTAAAACTTCAGAGATGGATTTGCTCTAACATTATTATCTTTATGTGTAGTAATAAAACAAATAAAGAGTGTTCTTTTAAAAGAGCCATAGCGCATTTGATATATAGCCACTTTCGCCTACTCTTGTAGTGATTTTTTAAATACATTGTTTAATCAAAATTTTGTCATACAATGTCACTTTGTACATGCATTAAAGCAAATCACACAAAAATAATATTCGAATATAAATGGTTCCCTCATATGATAGATATAACAAGAGGCCCATGGGCCACATCGCTCACCTGAGCAATGTGGCTAGGAAAAAAGCATAAATAAGTTTATTATTGAAAAGTTGAAACCCAATAGTGGTCCCAAAATAGTCTTAAAAGGGAGAGGGTATGATTTGAACTAACTTGAATCTACACCAACTAAGGATGCTTGCATATTTCTTTGACTACATTTATCTTTATTGCCCTTTACATTTGAACTTACATTGTTGCC